>NC_051179.1:94385148-94545147 GCF_013339695.2 Rhipicephalus sanguineus
GCTAGCAACCACAGCTATACGGCGAAGACGCACTCCGTTTTTTGCAGGCGACATGCCTACCGCGTCGCCGATCGACATCTTTGGCGGTCGAAGAGCGGCGATTAACTTTACTGTGAATGACTAGTGCCAATCCAGTCGCCCACCGGCGCCATCGAAGAAATAGAAAAAATGGCCCGAGTGTCAGCTTCTCCGCAACACATGGTTGCTAGCGGCGTTTGAAGACAGATGCGCAACTCTGCTACCTATAAAGGTAGCATATAGAGTGACTCTAGATGTGCCTGGTGTTCTTTGTTTTTTTTTCTTCTTCCACATCACGAGTGAGTACAGAGATCGAGAGAGAGAACTTTATTAAAATAAACGAACACCAGTCCGGGTGGGTACAGGAAAGGGTCACTTTTTCGTGTGCGTCTCAAGCGTAGTTTTCAAGTTGAAAGAAAATTAGGAGCGTTGCGTCTGCAAGTGTCGATATGGAGAATCAGACGCCCTTGATATTTCGTGTGTATATAGTTCATCAATGTGTATATAATTGTAAATTGTGTATATAGTTGATCAAAATTGTAAATTAAAAACAATGTGTATATCTGTATATATAACAACGTATGTCACGTCTTCATATGATGGTTGGGACTTGTACGAAAGATTCACTGGTTTTCCCGATCTTCTCCGAACCAGCTCCTCAATCGTGATCCACTTCGGGATATGGCGTGATTTTTTTAGATGCGAAGTATCTTAAGGCGGAGCTCAATCCGGTGGTGGTGGTGGTGTGCGGCGTGACCACCCTTACTGCGCATGCGCATACCCTCTCCACACACCACCTCTCCACTCACCCTCTCCTCTTCCCCTCTCCACTTTCCCTCCCTCTTCCCTCTCCATTTCCCTCTCCCATTCTCCTCTCCACTTTCCTCTCCCTTCCCCTCTCCACTCTTCCTCTGAAACGCGGCTAGACAGCTAGACACGCCGAAATTCTCTCCTGCGCAACGCCGCGATGAGCTCGAGCGCATGCGCGTCCCCTCCCTTCTCCCCTCCTCTCCTACGCTGCCCCCTCTCGCCCGCCTGTCGACCGCGTTCCCCGCTCGCCCTGTGAGAATTAATGGCCAGGCTAGACGGAAGATACGACGCGCGTAGCGTTCCCTCTTCGCGTTCCACGACGCGAGGTCGGTAGCATGCCCACGAACGCCAACGGAACGCGATCGTGCAAGTGCTCCGGCTTCGCATCGCCTCATGGTCCCCTTTAGCGGGAGATGGTGTATCTTTTAAACTGCGGCGCGTGGAGTGACCCGCTGCTTTTCTTGCTACACGGGGGCGTCTGATGCGAGGTGCTTCGGTACAGAAAACGGCCACATTGTCGTGCGCGTCTCAAGGGCAGTTTTCAAATTGAACGAAAATTAGGCGCGTTGCGTGAAAGAAGACACGCTCAAGCTCCTCCGAGATTTCTTTACCACCAGCAGTAAATAGTGTATATAAATAGCTCGCCGTTATTTCGCCGGCGCATACGTGGGCGTGGTTGGGTTGTCTAATGCAGCGGGCTGGGGAGCGCGTGGTCGATGGTTCGAATCCACGGTCGGGCCTTCGCAATTTTTTTCTTCTGCTTTATTTTTCATTGTGCCTTTTTTATCTATATTCATATACATATCCGGGGCATGACAGCGACGGCAAAAATCAGCCCAGAGTGTCCATATAATTGCTGTCGTGATAAAATAGACAGCGCGTCACATGTGTGCTTCTTTGCCATCCGAGTTGTATTTTGCGCTGTACAGTCAGTTCAAGATAAATCAAGACCAACTAGCTCGGCTGTCAATTCAGGCTCCTTAGTCCAGAAAACCGTGGACCTTGACCATCTTCCTGGTCCGGCAGAAATAGTTACTGGGCAAGCTTGAAAGCTGGGCATCCCAATGTGCTGGAGTCCACTGCCTTATTCGTCGCATTTGAAAGCTCATGACCATGCATCGTAGGCTCTCTGATAAGCAAGGCAAAGCAGGTTGATTCGAGATATATGTGTCGTCGATGACGTAAATTTCAGGCCAGGTAAAGCAGAATTAAGGCATGACAGAGTGTTCTAACTTTACAGTGTCCCTGCTCAGCGGTAGCCTCCTTTAGGACGCTGGAGCGCAAGAGCGAAAGTGCGGCATAGCCGGCCTGCAGCGCAGAGAGCCTACAGTGCATGGTCGTGAGATGCGGAAGACAATTTTCACAGCAGGAGCGTATAGGACAAATTTCTTGATATAATGACGTTATTGCTGTGTTGAAGGAAAATTTCTCCGCAGTGGTTCATTTCCCAGTGTGCAGGTGACAGTCACCACTGTCGAAAGTACAGGGGCTCCGCCCCCCTAACTTTTCTTAGTGGGGGAGAAGTTCGCCCCCCCCCCTCCCCCGGTAGATGCGCCTATGCCGCCCGGTGATAGTAGGTCCGTTCGATTCCTCTGCACCAATCGGAACCGGTTGACGGCGGTGCACGAGATCAGAAATTGTGCACCGCGAGTTCAGTGGTGCAGGAATAATGCGACGCCAGAAACGAATTACGAGGGGCTGACATTGTGCTGGTCTTATTTTTGTTCGCTTAATTTGCGCCGTCCACCTAACACTGACAGGTGGCAAACCGCACATGGGGACAGTTCCTGAGCCGCAAACACCTAATCATGAGAGAATCCAAACGTAGGCAACTAGCTTGCTAGCCCCCCCCCCCCCTCCCCGTGCGTACGCACTGGCCATAACCCACAGGGCTAAAGATGTTGAAAACAAACAAGTTTTCCCTCTATCGTATTCCTACTCGGTTCTTCACGGCGTCGTGAAGAGACGCACCTGTGCACAGTATAGCACACTTCTGCGACATTTCTTCGCAAGAAAACGAAAGGACGGGGGGACGCATGACTGTCAAAACAGGAGTGTTGCCATCGATGGAACCTGAACTCTATGTCCACCAAAACAGTGCTCTTCACGTGTTGCCGCTTCCAAAACTCCGTGTGCATCTGGGGGGGGAGGGATTAGGCTGGCGACTAAACCTGAAGTCTTTGTTCACATGACAGCGATTTCACAATGGCTTTCTTCCGTGAACTTGCCCCTGCAAACCTAAAAACGCGGCTTCTGCAGATAACACAAGATCAGAAATCAAGAAAGGGACCTTACATCGTCTTTGCTATAATGCTTCAATTTTCTCGGTCAATTTTCGATGCCATAACGGAAGCGGACACCCTATATTTTAACCAAAAGTATTTGGGAAACTGATGAGTAATTTTCTTAAAATTATTGCCTTGAAGTAATTTATTACAGTGCTCACTGCCGTCAAAAGTAATTTAATCGCTGTAATTTCTTTACTGTAATGTCATTACTGCCGAGTCTGGTGTTACGGAAGAAATGAAGTGCCAACGAGACGAACAGAAGTGACCCGGACAAGCGCTTATTTGAAGCTGATTCTTTATTGAAAGAAACACGCACATATATTGGCCCCTTGTACGTTGCGAAATTTGGAGGAATCCAGACATTGCACGGGGCCAGGTGTTTCTCACAGACATTAGCGCTCTTAATGGAGCCTGTCACTTAAGTGCCTTCACTGTGTAAAAAAACGTGAAGCGTCATTTGCGGGTCTTTTTTTTTTTACATTCGTGGCCACGTCCTTGAGATCTACCATGTCCAGGTAAATGTAATTCACAAGCACAGAGCCCAGCATTAATAAGAATTTAAATATCCAGTTAAAGTTTTCGCTGTGTCTAATCTTTCTTGATCTCGTCGTACGTCTTTATTATTTAATAATAATTGTTGGGGTTTAACGTCACAAAACTACGATATAATTATGAGCGACGCCGTAGTGGAGGATTCCGGAAATTTCGACCTCCTGGTGCTGTCTAACCTGCACCTAAACCCAAGTACGCGGGCACTTCGCCTCCATCGAAATGTGGCTGTCGCGGCCGGGATTCGATCCCGCGGCCTCGTCCAACGTCTTTGTTGCGCAAATCAGACATGTGTCAAGCGTCCTATTTGAAGTCTTGAAACATGCAAATATTTCTCAAACTTCATCCTTTACTCCTTCCGAAAGCTTACGGAAACGCGCAACCACCGAACCCTCAATTTGGAAGCTGTTGAGGAGGTTGCTGCTCGGCCATTCTGTGGTTCCAGGCAAATTAGCGTGATTAGGGCCGTCCTGTGTCCAGCGATGTATGTTATGCCCGTGGATGCCAAGATGTGTTCTGTTTTGACTGCTGTTGCCGCATACGTTTATTTCATCAATTACCGATAAATCTATCAATCCATTGCAGCAGCGCTATAAGTGTGCTGCGTTAACGGGACTGACATCTGGGCAGAACGTGTCGTTACGTCGTTGTAGAAATGAAAGGACGGTGAAATATAGTGACAGATTCCAGCACTCCTTTCGTGGTGTGAGTAGGACTGATGTTTTTAAATCGTGCTTTAAGGTAACAAAAGCCAGCACGTCGTGCAGGCCAGCGGAAGAGCCTTGAAGGTGGATTATTACGAAGTCGGTCTCTGAATTCTGAGGTTGTCATGCGCGCCATTATAGGTCTTCAAATTTATAGTACGTATATTATTATTTATTAGCGCTCTGTTCTTTGCTGCCTACCTGGTAAAACGAGTTGCACGTTGAGAAGCGACGCTGCCTTCGCGGCTGCCTGTGGCCCATGTCGAGCCGCGGCGCATGCGCGCGGAGTGCACGCATGCGCAAGAAACCGCCGCGCTTGCTGTTTGCAGCATATGTTTTCAGATGTGTATAAGAGTTCATATTCGCCGCAGTTAGAAAGATTCTGATTAAAAATGTTTCACGGTGTTTTCCACGTTACCAGTCCGTGATTATACACTCTGACCAGTTCGCTTTCCGTTTCGCTAAAGACAATAGGTACCCTAAAATTGGTTGTCAGTCCCTTTAATGATGCCGTGGACATAAAAACTTTCATTGCACGCAGAGCTATAGTTGTTTTTACCGCACGTCATCCATTTGTAAAACATGCTCCGTGTGTTAAAGCGGTAGCTAACCACCTATTATCACGGCGGGAAACCTCATTTGCTGGAGGGCATTTAAAGCACCTAGTCGCAGTTTCAAATTCAGAGAGCGCGCGAGAGACGGGCAGGCGCGTCGCAGCGGAGTTTTCATGTAAACATAGCTGGCAACGCGGGCACACAAAACCGCATGTACGTGGGCACCGTGTTCACAACTCACTTCAGCGAAGTCTCCCTGGGTGGCGTCGCAATCCCTTCTGGCATTTTGTAAATGTGTGTCCCCCCCAAGAATGCACTGCCGAGGCAAGGACGTCAGCCTTCGTACTCCCGTGCGAGTCCACCCCTCTAATCGTTGAAAAGGTCTGCTAGGAGAGAGCGCTCGCAAAAAGCATGGCAGTTCAACACAAACTTGGGATGAAATTGGGCTGTTGGTTGTTTACATTAGAGACATGTTGGTGTCGATGTCGTGAGGTGGTGCATTTGGCGTGCAGTTGCGCAGCACGAACTTTAACATTCATTTGAAGTATGTTCTATGCTATATTGACCGCGGATATTTTGCATAGTCGGGTTTAAGAAATACGGAGAGGTCCCAATCACACGGCCGAAGCGCAGCAGCCCATCGGCTCCGCGACTAAAGAAATAGTCCCCCTCATGCACTAGCCCATGTTCTTCGAAGGCAAGGGTCACTTGCTATCCGGCTCATGACGTCAGCCTGTAGTGCGCCCCCATTAGTGCAGGATTCTGTGCATCAGCCTTTGAAGAGCGAAAACCGCGGACGTCTTCAGACATCGTAATAATTTTTCATCGGTAACACAACATAAAAGAAATGGCGCTCTTTGGCCACCCATGGCCCTTGCGCCACAAAACCCCACTAATCAATCAATCAAGTTGCATCTGACTATAGATGATGCGTGTGTGCCCACAGAAGTCTATCCCTCAGGTTATCTCGCGTTCAAAATATGGTCATACTCCTTCAGAAATAATGACAAAGCAAGTTTCTAGAACTGAAATCACTATACGCAAAAACGCCAGGAGTTCCGCCTATCACTAACCGTGGATTTGCTGCTGATTCCGCGAAATCTAAACATCCCTATATGCAAGCATGTGAATGTCAATATCACGCCAAACGGTGCATCACAGAAAGGAACTGAAGGCGTTGCCCCTTCATATTCCTAAAGCCAATGTAAATGCGAAGTTTTGTGCAGCACCTGAAAATGTCCAACGCTGATGCTCATGCTTTTCCATTCCTTATGCAGGCCACTTAACTGAATAAGGAAACACTACCTCGTAGATACACCTCTTCCTGTGACATCAACTGGACTCCCAGATCATGGCCGACGCGCAGCCCGCGCCATGCACAGCATATGCCCGTAGTGACACCAGCGACGCAGTAGATTTTCCTCCTCACCTACACATGCCGTGCACCAAAGAAGGAGACTCGGACTGCCAGCTGCTACTGTACTTAAGAAGTACGAGGGAACTGTTGCTTGGCGCTTCTTTGGAGCTGGTTGAAGACCAGCGACGACCCGGCGGCCTTCGTCTGGCCGTGGTTCAGGCTCCCGCGTCCCCATGCCCTTTGCCTTGTTCGTTGGACGAACGGCGCGAGGAGGCGGCGCTGCATTACGCCGAGCACCTTCTGTCCGAGCACAGGTGTATAACAGCAGTCGAGATAAACGGCAGCACGACGCAACCACAGTCTCTTCTTGTCGCTCTGGGACGCAATCTCGCCGTGAAGAGCGTGACGGTACGCTTAGCGTTGGACCATATAGACGAGGCGAATGTTCACGTTCTCGAGGTGGTGAACGAACTTTCGCATCTGGAAGAACTCCAGTTCGCGTCCGCCAACTGCAATACGCAATCGCGTTGCCAAGACGCCTCGTACATGAAGGGTCCACTGATGGAGTGTAGGATGGAGCACCTCCGCAGCCTCGACGTGTCCGTGCTCAGATTGAACTCGGTCAGTGCTGGTCGACTTGTCTGGGCGCTCATTTGGAACCGCACCATCACTGAACTTGCAGTGCCAGAGTGCGTATTTTGCGCCTACTTTCAATACATTGGTGAACTGTTTGGCACATATCTAAGAAAGAAGGACGCCACGCTAAGAAAATTGACGCTGAAGGCGCTGGGCGTCTTCAGACACCCGGAATATACTCTGGCGGCTCTTGCCGAAGCGTTTTGTGCTATGACCACTCTGGAGGAACTGAATATGGACATCTGTCTCGACAAAGACGACTAGTGAGTATTTGAAGTATGCGTAAGTGCGTTTGAGACTCAGGCATGTCGATATATATATATATATATATATATATATATATATATATATATATATATATATATATATATATATATATATATATATATATAGACATGTATAGTATGATTGAAGAAAAGCATGCACGTACGAAATGTGGTTTTCTAAACGTTTCGCCCGACGGACCAACCGAAACGCCGTCTTCATAGCCAAAGTACATATATATATATATATATATATCGACGAAGTAAGGCAAAATGTGCCGATAAGAAAGTTGTAGATCGGTTTGCAAAATCTCTGAGTCGTCATCGTGATCATCAGCCTAACTAGGCCCACTGCGGGGCAAAGGCCTCTCCCATGTTCTGCCAATCACCCCGGTTCTGTGCTTGCTGCTGCTACGTTATTATACCGGCAAACTTCTTAACGCCATCTTCCAACCTAACTTTCTGTATCTCCTTGTGCGTGTTCTTTCTCTTGGAATCCAGTCAGTTACTCTTAATGACCAGCGGTTATCTTGCCTACGCTCCACATGCCCTGCCCGTGTCTATTTCTTCTTGATTTCGACTAAGATGTCCGTAACACACGTCTGTTCCCTGACCCGCTGTGCTCTTTTCTTGTCCCTTAAGGTTACGCCTATCATTTTTCTTCCCATTGCTCGCTGCATCGTCCTCAATGTAATTTGAGCCCTCTTTGTAAGCCTCCATGTTTCTGCTGCGTAGGTAAGTACTGGTAAGATGCAGCTATTAGATACCTACCTCTTAAGTGATAGTGGTAAACTAACAATCATGATTTGAGAGTATTTGCCGAACGTGCTCCATCCCATCCTTATTATTCTAGTTACTTCAGTCTCATGGTTCGACACCGCGGTTACTACCTGTCCTAACTAGACGTTTTCCTTTAAAACTTCCAGTGCCTCGCTACCTATCGCAAAGCGCTGCTCTCTTCCCAGATCGTTTCGGAACAGTCTCGGAAGTCTCGGAATGTCCGAGTAGACAGTCTCTAAGTTTATATTATTTGTGTTTTTCTGCTTACTACAGGTGCCCGCGAAATAAAAAAAAACACACACACAACGTGGTATGCCCGCTTGCGCGCCGTAATTGCAGTGCCCCCTAAGGTTCCTCTCCATATATCTCTCCACACTCTCCACATATCTATGGACAGAGAGTTGTCACACTCATGAAAGCAAAAGTCTGAGCAGTAGCAGGATTGTCTGTCCTTTGAGTGTATGTCACTTTGTGTAACTGTCTGTTGCAGTTCTCATGAACAGACAGAAGTGGGTGGCGTAGACTCCCAACGGCAGCGCCATGGCTGTCGTTTTTGAAGCAAATAGGAAGCTTTCATTAGGGACTTAAAGCGTTCTGCGGCGTCAAATAAACGGTGTCGGACTTAATGCGCATGCGTGGGACCCGAACAGCGTTTGGGTTGGGCACCGGGCAGGCTATTTCTCGGAATTAGCGAGGAGCTCCAAGACTTGCCCCAAGTGCTTTGCGTCAAGAATATGGTGGCCCAACCGCAATGGTGGCTCTCGATCAAGGCCGACTCGACCCGCCTGATAAGTAAATGCTGTATAGGTTGCCGTTTTTTCTCATCTGATGCATAAAAGACTTGTTCGCAGAGAAATACTGTTTGTAGATAAGTTGATGCTCCGAGCGTTCCTATACGCTTAACGCAGCTGGTGACTCAAAGTTGTATAGCCTTGAGTGATGACAGGACGTTTGATTGCCAGCGCATCCATTAGCACTACATAAATAAGTAACAAGTTTAAAGGAATGCGTCTACCGAAGTCAAATTCATGTGTGAAGTTTGAATGATTATGCATCGTAGTTTGTCTATCTTGCCACCTTGACTTCGCAAGCGCAAGATGCAAACGTTGAGCGTAAGAAACCCTATTTGAAAACTCGTACTTACCTGCGTAAGCAAAGCCAGAACGCGCAAAGTGCTTTGGGGCCCTTATTCGAAAACTACCGACTGAGCATTTGTAGACAGCAACGAAGGACCTTTCTTATCACAGCTTACCAAATTGCGTAAGGGGGTTTAGTCACTGCCGGTACACTCTTCAAACTGATGTACCAGGAATCATGATATACTCGTCAAAATAAATTAAAACAACGTGAGCGTAATGCAAGCTAAGCTTCAGCGTTTTCAGCACTTTCCTCAGCTCACGCCGTGTTAAAATGAAACATCAATAAATTAAATTTATATGCATATTGCGATGAGAGTCCGATTTGTACTTGTTTTCTCCAGTGCAGGGAGGATCAAACCATTCGCCAGAGTGGTCGCAGAGAACACCACCTTACGCTCCCTCGGGCTACCCTCAGCCGTATGTGGGAGCTGCCCAATTTTGATGCCCGGTCCCGTCAATTTCTACCTTGAAGCGGGAGAAATCCGACCGTGGCTCACAGCTCTGCGGAAGACTTCATCGCTTCAAAAGCTAAAGATTGATTTCAGAACCTTTGGCCGAAGGGCGCTCGAAGCCTTCCTCAAAGAAGTCGCTAAGAATGATAACCTGCGGTCCGTAGTTATCACTCACCCACCCACAAGAACCGACCCCCTGGACATATGCAGGTTGATCAAACAGCACGGACTGTGCAATCGCGTCAGGATTGCTGACCACCATGTGGAATCGCTGAGCTTGCCCAGCATCAGGCAGTGCGTCGACATTACCAGAGTGACTGTTGAGGCAAGCCACTTCGCTTTTGACACGCTGCCCACGATGATCTCAAGCACTATGGAGTCAGTCTTCGACCTTTTCGAACACGTGACGTTGCTCCGAGTAAACTGCGACCTTTTCAGAGAAGCGCATTTCGCTGCTTTGTGTGCGTACCTGTCAGCACCCTCAGCGCTCGTTGACGTCGAGCTCACGTTGTGTACACGCATGCTCGTTATGACAGCAGAGGAGTCACGCAGAGTTCCTAGCAGACTGTGGTCGGCCTTAGCATCCAACACCAACCTTTGCAGCGTGATTGTCAAAGGTCTGCAACTCGGCAACGACGACGTGGACGTGCTGGCAGACGCCGCTCGCAAGAGCAGGCGCCTCACCGAGTTTCGGTACATGCCGGATTATCGTTCTGCCTGGGAGCGCATCTTCGGACGAAGCCTCCACGCAGAGGAGTCCCCCTTTAGGCTGGACAGCCATGCTTACGCTGCACTGGTGGAAATACAGGTATTGTAAGGATGGCTTATCTTTGTGCGAAAAATGCTGTCTATTTCACCTCCTTGGACTCGGTACTCTAGGGGTCATTACATTAACTAGGCGTATATATATCCGAATTATCGTGATATCGCGTGAGTGCGTGTAATACATGACAAGTCAGGACTTGAATCCCGTGACATACTTATAATGAAAAAAAAAAAACATCGGCATATCTCACGCACTGCGAGAATCGATGAAATGCGACGCAAACAGCGAGGAAATGCCACACCGCAGTGTTTGGATTTGAGAGAAATCGAGGCATTCACGTCATGAAATGTCATTGACTATGGAATATTTGTCAAGGTATCTACCATCTGGTATGTGGCATGATACAGAAACGTTTAATCTGGTATATGCAATGCTTGACTTGTTGTGTGTGTTCTTCATAGATTCATCTCGCGCCACACCAATGTTCTCACGCCACACCAAGTTAATCAAACGGCTGCCAGAGCGCCGAGACCATACGTTGCATGTAAATCATGAGGTACATGACATTCATGCCATTATGTTCATCTCATGACCTGTTATATTTGTTAGGCATACACTCATGTCTTGCTATACCAAACATCCAGCTAACGAAATGGCATCGAGCGCAGCTGGACTGTGGCATATAGATCCCACCGCACATCACATCAATATCATGATTTGCATGTTACGACCTGTCGTTTATGTTTCTCATGAGCTGTCGTCATACCATGCCGGAGCACTTGCACGATCGCGTTCCGTTGGCATTGAGGAGGAGAGGTTGAGGAAAGGAAAAGGCGCAACTTCTGCAACCCTAATTCGAAGCACGGCTCAGCGCCTAGGCGTTCTTTGGGCATGCTACCGACCTCGCGTCGTGGAACGTGAAGAGGAACGCTACGCGCGTCTTGTCTTCTCTCTAGCCTGCCCGTTAATTCTCACAGGGCGAGCGGGGAACGCAGTCGGCAGGCCTGCGAGAGGGGGGCAGCGTAGGAGAGGGACGAACGTGTAACGCGGTGCAGGTACTAATCGCGAAAGCCAGAGTAAAGACGAATTACTCTCCTTTGCCGCTCTCAGAGGGCAACACCACCCCGCCGACCGGGAGAGTGGTAGATATAAAAGGCGCGTTTGTAAAGCCTCCAGAGTCTGTGACCGTGGCGCAGTGGATAGCGCGCCCGGTATCTGTTGTTGCGGAGCGAGCGGTCGTGGGTTCGATGCCCGTTGACGGAACTTTTTTTGTTTGCCACCTGATCGTGTGCACTTTTTCGACATCATTTCCGTGACGGAAATACGTCACTGAACTCTTGGTGGACCCCGGCATAAAACACTTTCGTGTTAAAAAAAACGCGCATGAATCACGAGATACCAACTGAGCGTTGACTTCGTTTTTACGGCGTTCGCGTGATTTATTTTATATATATTGTAACGAAGAGAAAGTATTCCGGCGCAGAGGCACCATCATCGAGCATGCAGCCTATAAATCGTCGATATATATATATATATATATATATATATATATATATATATATATATATATATATATATATATATATATATATATATATATATATATATATATATATATATATATATATATGAAGCATGAGAAGCATGATCTACAACCGCAGGAGACGTTATGGCAAGCTTCCTGGGAGAAAAAAGCGGCACTCATGTGACTCCGTTTACTGACGTCTTGGGGATCTGAAGCCATACAAAAGCACGTGAAATAATAATTGTGCGCATATCATGATAATGAAAGGAAATGTAATGAGTACTGGGTTAATGAGCGATAGTTATTTAGTGAGCGCTGGACGTTTATACTGGTGTGTCCCAGCTATCACGCGGCAAGATAAAAAAAGAGGAAGGTCGTTACGCGAAGCACACCTAGTGCATATTGTTCCGAGTATAGTGTAGTAGCCACTACTAATTTTTTCGGTAATGAGGTTTAGTTAATTAGAGCCAATTAGGTTTCTAACTCGACAAATACTCACCTGATCATTAAAATGTCAATGAGGCACATGTAGACACGTTCAGATCACATCTAACCACGCTATTTTCAACAACGTACTCATTGCGTGCTCGCCTTTTTTTTTTTTTTTTGGCTAATGAAGAGAGGCCGCGAAATCTGGAAAATGACACGTTTGTAGACTACAGCGCGAATCAGGAAGCAGCGCCCTCAAACAGGCTCACTGTGTGGTAGCAAGTCAAGAATACGCTCGCACCTTTTGCGGGTGGGAGCGTAGTCACGTGTGATTTTTCATATTTCGCGTGCTTTCTTTATGAGCCGGGAAATATGAGCACGTAATTGCACGTTGCTGAAAATAGCGCAGTTAGACGTCATTTGAGCATACCTACGTATGCTTCATTGACATCAGGGGCGTAGCCAAGGGGGGGGGGGTGTTCAGACCCCCCCCCCCGAAATTTTTTAGTTTTGCTTGCGTATATATACACGCATACATACAAACGCACGCACGAACATACATAAAGTATGGCTGAACCCCCCCCCCCCCCCCCCCCGAAAAATATTTCTGGCTACGCCCCTGATTGACATTTTAAGGATTAGGTGAGTACTTGTAGAGTTAGTAACATAATAATAACTAAACCTCATTAACGAACAAATTCCCAGTGCCTACAACAGTATACTGGGAACGATATGCACTAGGTATATTTCGCCTAACGCTGTCCCTCCTTTTTTCAATCGTGCTGCGTGGTGGCTGGGACGCCCCTGTATATATACTGTGTACGGTAAAATAGCAACACCGGACGACTCTCCCCTTCGAATCGCCTTAGGTGAATGCATGAGGGGCACTACGAGATGTTTTAGCTTCCGTTAGATCTATTACAGCATTCCCAATACCTTCCGCTCCTTGATGTTGAGTAACCATATACGGGCGCCAGTTTACCAACATGTTCATGGTTTTCAAGTCTACAAACCAAGTTCCATTTCTGTGATTACAGGACTCGACTCGCCGCAACGCCAGCCGTGTGTCGGCAGCTGCCCGTTTTGTGTTGGGCGAGCGAGACACCGCAGAGGCTGCTCTGGGCATCGAGCTTTTCTACGAGCACCCCCACCTGCTGGAGCTGGTGAGGGACGGCGCTCTTGTGGACATCTACGAAGCCAAAGCGATGATCGGGAAAGCACGCAAGAAGCTGCGAAAGTACAGTCTGGACAAGTTCATGAGAACTGCCGGGGTCGTAGCTCAGTCGGTAGAGTGCCATCCGCAGCATGACGGCAGTTTGCAGCTCCCTGACATCGGCGAGGACTGCTGGTCGTTGATCTGCAGGTACCTGAGTCTGGCGGACGTTGCGGAGACTGCGTTACCCCCGGGTAGGTTGCAAGGAGTTAAGATTAAAGCCCCTATACTTCGTAAAAGTACCGCCATCTGCTCTCCCCTCCGCCGCCTCCTCTCCTGCGCGCTCTCGCGCGCGACGGCGGCGCCTCCTCGAACGCGCCACGCGGACGCGCGAAGCCTTCAGGCCGGTTGCGCGCTGGCGCTGCCACTTCAGCCACAGCTTTTCTAGTCCAGCCGTGGTCGCGTGCCATGTCTCGCATACGGCTGTGTGTAATGACTCTATTATTTCTGCGTTCATTTTCTCAGTTGGTGTAGGTGTGCGCACCATCTAATTCCCTTACAGCGCGCCAGGAGAGCTGCTGCAAGCAATGTACAATTTGTAGCAAATTGCATGTCGTTTACGGTTCTTTTCGGAGCGCAGCGTTTCCCCGTGTATTTATTGCATCGGCAAGAAATATATACATGGCAGCTGTGATGTCAAGCCACGCCATTTGGGAAGGAATAGTTCCCGTGCGTATAAACTATCTCTATCATATATAACTGCAGCAATGCCTGCAATTCCCATGAAGGTGCTCGATCAAAATTTCATGACATTTCACATATGTTACTTCTCCTCGGCCTGCCCGCCGCGGTGATGTAGCGGTTTCGGCGCTCGCCTGCTGACCCGAAGGTCGCGTGTTCGGTCCCGGCCGCGGCGGTCGCAATTCGATAGAGGTGAAATGCTAGAGGCCCGCGTATACTGTGCGATGTCAGTGCACGTTAAACAACACCAGATGGTCAAAATTTTAAATTTATTGCTTTGATCTACTGCGCGTCAAACAGGCATCTGCTGCAACTACCGCAGCGTGTTGAAACTTATGCGCTAAATCTGTGACGCGATAATTCATGATGACACGCCGGCCGATGAGCCGCGGTCCGCTGAACTAAAGCCCCGCTCATATTCCGTATTTGCAAAAAGTTCTGACTGTCACACAGAAGTGGTTCGCCAAATTAGACAATATAATGGAGGAGCTGCACGCAAATGCACTGCTTTCGATAAATCCTGCGCGCTAGGTTCTTTTTTTTTTTTTTGCTATCGCACTTTCATTCCCACGCTCGCTCCGTCTTCGCCCTTCCATCCGCACATCACAGTGAAAGGTTAGTAGAATATGTGGAACACAACCTAGTGTTCTAGTGCACGACATTCGTTCTTTCAGAGTTATTAATATGTGGGGTTTTACGTGCCAAAACCGTGATATGATCAGGAGGCACGCCGTAGTGGAGGCCTCCGAAAATTTCGACCATCTGGTGTTCAAGACAGTCACTTGCTCGAGAATGTGACTGCCTTGGTGCATGGCAAATAACACGAAATTTCGCGTGACATTGAGTAAGTAATACACCACATATCTCACACGGCAAAGCAAGACGGCTGTCAAGAGTAAAAACGCACGAGCACTTACCTCACAAAGCCGCGCCGATCTCGGCTCGAAGTTTGCTCGGCCGATTCTGTGGAGCCAGATTTTCCGGCGACCTTCATTTTATTTTCCGCACGGAATGCAAAAAAACTTTTTCCCATGGGTGTCACGGTTATGGCAGCCAAACGCACAGCAACCCGGCATCGCGACAATACGAGCGAGACGCACACGTACGCTTCAAACTTCGTGCACTTCACATGGGGCGAACACACAGCAAATGGCACGTCGGAGCGTTCAACATGGCGCCGAGAGGCGCGCGCTACCACGTGACCGCAGTCGCCCTATCAGAGGCGTGGTGAGGAGGAAGCGGCGTAGATCAAGAGAAAGCTGTACCTTTCCGTAGGTATAGGGGCCTTAGTTAAGATTAGGTGTGCTTTTGTCCAATGTCGCGACGCCTTGCAAAGTTAATCAGCGCGAACGACGAATACATAAGATACACGCACATACAAAACCAGGGCTCACTGCCCCTGCGTTTGCGTATTTTCAGCCCTGGTCCCGCGTGTGCGTTGCTCTGGTCTTTGGCGCTGATTAAGTTTGCAAAGTGCTAACTTTGTTGGCTGTTTGCAATAGTTGAAGTGGATAGAACAGGCAGAAGAGTTTCACACACAGCAGCGCTTTGCTGGGTGTCAATATCTTCGGTCTGCGCCCGTCGAATTCTTCATGCTGCGTCAACAAAAACCGCAGAGACAAAATAATACCATTGTCGATCGGTGTTCGTGATAGTTGCTGACCTCAAACACCCTACATCGATGAGGACCAAACGCTAGAAAATACGTGTGCTTTGACTTAGGTGTCCGCTAAAGAACCTCTGGCGGTCAAAATTAATCCCGATTCCCACACTATGGCGTCCCTCATAGCCGTATCAGCGGCATGAGGACCGAGTGATGCTCATGTAATACGTGTGCTTTGACTTAGGTGTCCGCTAAAGAACCTCTGGCGGTCAAAATTAATCCCGATTCCCACACTATGGCGTCCCCCATAGCCGTATCAGCGGCATGAGGACCGAGTGATGCTCATGTCTCTCTACAAAGCATATCCGCTGGAGCATTTACGGTCGGCTTTCCGAACATTTAGAAAAAGCGTTCTCAAAATAGAAATGAATGGTTGTGGTGCAAGAGTTGTATTGCATACGTAGTATATCGGAGCATAACTTGACTTAAAATTATGGCCGATTAACTCTCGCATCACGAAGCGCATGAATGAGCGCATGGCGAAGCTAGTGACAAGCGTATTGCGAACACACAGCATGCAAGGACACGCGAATACGCGTTTGTCTTAGCATGTTCTTGCTTCGCCTTTGTTTGTGTTGCGCTACGAAATCATCATAATGGAAGCGCTCGTGCGGAATCAGCTTAAGCGATATTTCGCTAACTCTTCCGTACGCCATTGAAGAAGGCGAGTGGAACAGAAGGCGTAGTGACAGAGTAGACGCCCCTCATCCTATTAACATGGCCTTTCTTTTTATTTTTTTTCTCTCTCGTGCAGAGTTGACATGATCCCACCAGCCGATGAACACGAAGCCGACGGAACTTGAGGCCAGCAAGTCCATGGCGACGAACCTATAGTCACTAGTCTTTCATATGCTGGCTGATGCTGTTACTGAAGAACCGGCGTGGAACTGTGAACCTTTGACAGGCATCTTTACGAAGAACATTCTTCTTTTTTTTTCACCACTCTGTTTTTTTATCTTTACCAGGACCCTACACTTAGATAAGTAAAAAAAACTTGTAGAAGGGTCCCTCTCGACATGGACCACCGTGTACAAAACCATAGTAACCGGCTGCAGTAATAATCGTACCCTTGTTTTTAAGATTTCGAAGCACCAAAGTGTTCTTATTTTCATATCTTGTGCACGGATTGACGTACCGAAAATTGACTCAATACGCCAGACATGTTGTTCTCCATCAAAAAAAAAAAAGAAAAGTGCTCATTTTTTTTTGTCCCATTCTGAAGCATGATGGCTTGTGTTGCATTAAAATGATTTCGAAAAGAGAAACAATAGTCTGTTTTCATAACGGGAAAGTGTGTTTTATGCTGGGGTACACCAAGCATTGAGTGCCGTCATTTCTGTCGCAGTAATGACACGGGAGCCCGACGCCTTTACCACTGGGCTGCTACACAACCGATAAGGATTGCGGCTTGATCGGGGACTGTTTGCGCATTCATTTTTCACTGTGAACAAGGCTCCCGTGAATATTCGCCGTGAGTGTCCATTCTAACACCATAGGCTTCAAATAACAAAAAAGAAAGACAGGTGACAGCGGCATCATGCTCGCGAAAAGCAGGGTGGCGGTAAAAGTGAAAGCTCCTGCCTTGGCTCTTCGTGTACATAGTGCACTGTGACACGGAGCAGAAAAGTACCATGCCGCCGGTAACCTTTCGCTGCACTTTTGCGGATTGCGTAGCCTCTAGGGGTCCACACACAAGAAGCGAGAGTAAAACAACGCTATTCAAATGCGAAATCGCGGTTAAAAACGCATGCAGCCGTGCCAGAGTGAGGCGAGGTCCCGTGATCCAGCCCTGCACGTCACAGCGATTGCAATGCCTGCGTCTCCAGTGGTGGGCCTCGTGCCAAATACCGTACCGTATACGGCACTAAATGCGGTGCGGTATGACGGTACAGCTCCTCCTTTCCCGGTCATTGTGCTCCAGTGAAGGCACCCTAAAGGCCGAAACATATACAGCGTTTTTGCCGGTGCTTTCTGACGCTGCGTCCCTCGGCGTCGTCGCACCAACGCCGCCAGAGAGGGCGGCAAACCATATGAGGAGCGATAAAGGCCGAACCATATACACCAGAGCACGCCTGTCTCGCACCCAGGCTGCTGGCGAGCCGAGCGGATACTCTCGCACCACGGGGATTCAGCACACACGGGGCGAACGAGCAATCAGCGGCTCCGCCCACAATAGGGCGCCTCGGCATGCACACTTGGAGGACTTCGTATCTTCGTAATAAAGCACAAAACAAACAACTTTGCACAGCCACGCTTCGTTATATAAGAAAATAATCACTACAGCTACGCCTTCGCGAACGACAAGCACATCGCAACAGCTCGCCGTCACTCACGATTCCGAGAAGTAGGCCTAGCATGGCGGACGCCGGCCGTCTCCTACGCCGTTCACGATCACACGCGAGCTCGGCATAGAGCGCTTGTTTTTGCCAACACGATTAAGCTTTGTACTCGCATGTAATGCGTTACCATACGCTATTAAGTTGCTCGGCGTCATCGATGTGAAGGCATTCGTCTGCGAGCTGCTGTAACACCATTTACGTTTCGTCCGCCTTCAGTATACCTGCCTCCGTTTCGGCATGGTGCGGTTATGGCTTGGTACATGTGAACTCACCACACAAACGCTCAAAAACGCCACGAACACAATACAACACACGTGTACGAAGTATTACGCGTCCGATGCTCTCCCCTTCTGAAATGCGCGCTCGTGCTGTCACCCTGTCACCTGCCGGTAAACGCGGCGTCTAGTGCCCCTCCCGGCCAGATCGCACCACGCCCTCACTTCGAAGTCAGAGCGGTCGGGAGCGCTCCGAGTCGGAGGCTAACGCTCCGAAAGAACCACCCGAAGGTAGTTCGAGCGCTCGGATTTTGCCAACCGAACGCGCGACCACTTTTCAGTGCGCTCTAGAGCGCTCAAAATCGCCCACCCGAAGACGCCATGTGATTCAAGCAAAAAAACTAGGAGCCGAGTGAAAATGCGCGAGTAAGTACACTAATTGCGTGTATTCTGCAGTGTGATGCCCACCTATTTCATTTTGCGAACCTAATTTGCGGGACACGCAGCTGGGTTGAAGGCAGGCGCGAGCTTTGTGTGGGGGTGCACTTCGTACCTTTGAGCGTTTCCTTTGACGAAAGTCTCGTGCAAGGTAGTGCTTTCAAGCCCAAGCAATCAGGATGTTTTGCCACTTTCAACGTAGTATTAAGCTTTAGTGATTTGATGGCATCCACGCCTTCGAGACTTCGTCTTCAAAAGGTAATAAATGGCACGGTGCTCCTCAACAGCTGGTCAGAATTTCGTGCTTTCATTGCAGTGTTTGATGTCCCCAAATTTATTTGGACACGAGGCATCCAGCTGCACATAATACATATATTGGTACGTAAGTAAACAGTACTCGCGCCAGTGTCCTTTACGTCGCAGGCGTAGCTAACCGACTTAACTAAGAGTAGCACACTTTCGCTTGTAAAGCATCATCGTTACAAGAATAAAATCGGGCAGGTAGCTTCCAAATGGGATCGCTGAACGATACTGCAGGTTATACTCTCTGATAGCACGCTTTTGTGAGCAAGACGCACTTTTGTAAGAGCGCTCGTGAAACAAAAATTACGTTCCGCGAAACTACCCGTAAAGCGTACTCTAATTATTACGCGATGCATGCTGAAATGATCACATTCCACAAGACTTTGTGCACAACTTGTAATATGGCGCAACAAAACATCGTTTGATTCTTTCGCGAGCTGCACTGCAATTACGATTCACGCGTACCACAGCGAGAACGTTTTTTTACAAATGTAACAGCGTACGTACCTGACGAGGTTGCTTCCGCAGCCCACTCAGCACGTACTGTATACATTGTGGACTTGCATGAGTAAGATGTTCTTGATGTTCCAATAAAACCAGCGAAAATGTCCAGGCTAGAAAGGACGCGAAACACGCTCTCCGACGGGCTGAGTTTCGGGAGTTTCACGTTTGCTCTGTGTAGCGTCTGCTGGCGTGGCAGCCCGCGCATGTTGTTTCGTCGCGTGTGTGATAGATGGCGCGACGCGCGATGCAAATCGGGACAACAATGGAAAGCTGAACATGTCCGCGATCGAAATAAGTAAGAGACGGTTAGAGTATTGGTGGCAGAAAAGTAGAGATAAAGAACAAAAATAAATAATGGGGGAATAATAAGGTCATTCTGCCTTAAGAGGCAGAGAGATAGACCGTGAATTTGTATTTTTTGGTATAATAACATAGATTTAATCACTGTAGATAAGGTATTAGGCCAACATGAAACAAGGAAGCTTTTTTTTTTCGAGCCTGGTGGCAGACATGTCACCGGCCCGTTACAAAGGGGACGCTCATAGCATCCATCCATCCATATGGCGATGCGCATGGAATTCTCTGTGTTCTGGTCTATAGAGCGTTTTTGCCGACGTTTTCCCGGCGTTTCGTACGCCGGCGTCCCTCGACGTCGACGCTACCGGTGACGGTGGCCGAAACGTCCACCTCTGGACGGTCCAGACATCACGGGCAGTCACGGGCGGCAGCGTCGACGCCGGAAGCAGTTCGATGGACGCAGAACCAATCAGCGTGCGGCTGGCAGCATCTTCCGCTACGTAACGGCGTCGTCGCTGCTGCTAAAATGGCTGCCGCTGCTGCTAAAATGGCACCTCAGATCTAATAAGTCGTCGCCGTGCGCTGTGTGGCCTTAAGTTCTCAACTGATGCTTGTATTTGACTTAGCTTGTTCCCTAGAAGCTTCGACAGCAAAACGCTCGTGATATATTTGAACTCTTTCCGAGAGCCGTACTCAAGTTCATCGGTAGGCTTAGCAGGAATGAGTGTATTGGCCGAATACGTGGCCTCAAAGATGTGCGGCAGCTTCAAGCTCAGAGGCCATATATTACGAGTTTGTGGTTCTTCTTAACGCCAATAGCTGGCGCTGCAGGTCAAATACAAAAAATAGACTTTTCGGCGGCACTGTGACTCGTTTTTTGCACCACAGAACTGCAAATGAGACATAAAAGCTATAATCAGGAATATATCTTGTTGGTCCATTGACAGAAACTGTACACTGCTTTACGAGGTGTCAGGTTCATTCCCTCTGGTCACACTGTGCGACGCTGAGTTAACGCTCTTCATATGGTTTGCCGCCCCCTCTGACGGCGTTGATGCGACGACGCCGAGGGACGCAACGCCAGAAAACGCCGGCAAAAACGCTGTATATATGTTTCGGCCTTAAGGCGAGCGTCAGCTGAGCGTGGCACAGTGTGACCTGGCACCTCGTAAAGGGAATGCACCTGGCACCTTGTAAAGCAGTGTACAGTTTCCGTCAATGGACCAACAAGATATATTCCTGATTATAGCATTTATGTCTCATTTAGAGTTTTGTGGTGCAAAAAACGAGTCGCAGTGCCACCGAAAGGTCTATTTTTTTTATTTGACTTGTAGTGCCAGGTATTGACATTAAGAAGAACCACAAAGTTGTAATATATGGCCTCTGAGCTTGAAGTTGTCGCACATCTTTGAGGCCACGTATTCGGCCAATACACTCATTCCTGCTAAGCCTACCGATGAACTTGAGTACGGTTCTCGGAAGGAGTTCAAATATATCACGAGCGTTATGCTCTCGAAGCTGCTAGGGAACAAGATAAGCACAATACATGCATCGGTTGAGAACTTAAGGGCCACACAGTGCACGGCGACGACTTATTAGATCCGAGTATAGTGAACTAGAATATTTCAGTTCACTATTATAGTGCCTAGAATATACTGGCTAGTGTGCTGAGCGCGCGCTTTGGCGTGGCCGCCGCGCTGATGCCTTCCCACAGTCACCGCATGGCGGCGCTGCGACTCGCTAAGGTCCATCGAGCGTCGGCGGCTCCTGCGCTTGTATCTGCGTAGCACGGCTATAGTGTTCTAGAATATTGGGTAGTGAGCCCACTCTCCGGGGAGAGGGTACGTTGCCGCGGCGCAAAAAATGTAAACGAGTTTTCGTTTTCCTGAGTGCCCGCGTGGCGGCGCTACCATCGTCAGCAATTTAGGATTTAGGACTAGGATTTAGTGCAACCAAATGTGGATTGATGGTATTCAATGATCACGAAGACCATGCGGTCTTCATACAGGGCCAAAAAATACCGAGGGTAAGCGAGTACAAGTACCTCGGAGTATGGGTAAATGAGGGGGATAGATATATGGAGGTACAAGAGAAAGCAGTGGTAGCAAAGGGAAAGAGGAATGCTGCAATTATGAAGCACAGAGCTTTATGGGGATACAATAGGTACGAGGTGCTTCGAGGGCTGTGGAAGGGTGTGATGGTCCCGGGGCTTACATTTGGGAACTCAGTGGTTTGCATGAAGTCAGAGGTACAATCAGGATTGGATGTAAATCAAAGGACGGTGGGCCGCCTCGCGTTGGGCGCTCACGGGAAGACGACAATTGAGGCTGTAAAGGGTGATATGGGATGGACAGGCTTTGAAGTGAGGGAAGCTCAGAGCAAAATGAGATTCGAAGAGAGGCTGAGGAAAATGAAGAAGAGTAGATGGGCAGACAAGGTTTTCAGGTATTTGTATAGAAAAAGCGTTGACACGCAGTGGAGAAAGAGAACTAGGAGGCTCACCAGTAAATATACGGCTAGCAGTGCGGGCGATATGGCAACAGGGAGCATTAAGCGGAAGGTCAGGGAGGCGGAGAGGACTTATTGGATGACAGCGATGGGAAAGAAGCCGGCTCTGAGTAACTACCGAAAGGGAAAAAACGAAATAAGGAGGGAAAGGTTTTATGATAATTCAAGGGGAAGCGCTTTACTGTTTGAAGCAAGGTCGGGCTGCCTTAGAACGCGAAGCTATAAAGCGAGATTCAGTAACGAAGACGAACACTGTACATGCTGCGGGGGAACTAGGGAAACGATGGAACATGTACTGATTGAATGTGGCGATATTCACCCAGGTATACGTGTGGGCACGAGTCTACAGGAAGCCTTGGGTTTTAGGGACAACAATGGAAAGCTGAACACGTCCGCGATAGAAATAAGTAAGAGACGGTTAGAGTATTGGTGGCAGAAGAGTAGAGATAAAGTACAAAAATAAATAATGGGGGGGGGGGGGGGGAATAAGGTCATTCTGCCTTAAGAGGCAGAGAGATAGACCGTGAATTTATAAATATTTTTGGTATAATAAGATAGATTTAATCAATGTAGACAAGGTATTAGGCCAGCATGAAACAAGGAAGTTTTTCCTTTTTCTTCGAGCATGGTGGCAGACATGTCACCGCCCCGTTATAAAGGGGACGCTCATAGCATCCATCCATCCATCCATGGGAGCCTTCGCGCCTTCGCCCCGCTGCTGTAGGGCTGCTGCTGTGTTTCGTCGTCGCTGCAGGTTTTCGGCCGAGCATTGCTTCGTCAATACGTTTCATTTTTCAGTTCCTGTAGTTGTGAATAATGTAGATTGGTAGCAAGGCTTGTTCACAGGCTGCTTTTCATGCGAAGAACTCCGTGCAGACAGCATTTTAGATGTGCTGACCATTGTGAAAGCAAGGCTTTAGCAAGAGGTTGGGTGCCGAAGCCATGCCTCAATGCTCTCTCAAAAAATAATCCAATTCTATGTTGTTACGCGACTTCATTTTTACATTAAGGGGCTAAACACAGACAGAGCAGGCAAACGCCAAAAAGCAAAGCACTTCAAGATAAGCCGCTGCACTTAATTTTTTTTTCCTTGCTATAGAAGATTTTTTAAATTTTATTATTGTTCCTGCGTTTAGATTTTACAAGTGTAGGTTAAACTTGAAGTATGAATCTTCTCTGAATATTCTTTTTCTGTTTCACTGACCCAAATACAAGAAAATGCCAGATTTGAAAAACAAGCAAGATAGTATGTTAATTGCCACTCGCCATGCATACTATAGCAATAAACCCTTAATTCAATTGTGAATGCTGGCTTTGGTCCTTGGCGTACCATCAACAGTGCGATTAATATGATCTACCAGAACGTCAGTAGATCTGTATAAAAATGCATGTGTTTGAATGGTAATATGTGTCTATTATTTGTCATTTTTTTAGTATTTCTTCTGATTCAGTGTCTTCATCTTATTGTGTGAACAATATGTGTTGAGTATTCATGTGCTTTTGTGAACTTTTTAAATTTATGCTATGCTAAGTATGCTATCGAAAATATTTAGCGTCTCTTTGTGAGTATTTTTCTAGCATCTATTGGGCTGTTCTAGGAGACATGCTTTTTGCCGCACACGCTGATAAGTACAAAATGGGGCAAGGCCCTCTTCAAGCTATTTCAGCTTTTTTCCATCTGTTTTCACTTTGAAAAAAAAAATGAAAGTGATTGATACGCATGGCTTTTGTGGAGTATATAAGGTCATTGCGCTGCCCCACCAAATAAACTTTTCACTTATTTCCGCGAACGATTGTTGTCTACATTTTCCCGCACCTTCATTACACTGTAAAAAAAAATTACTCCCAGGTGGGAGTAAAATGCTTGTCCTCTAGCGACCCCCCCATTCGGAGTTTTTTATACTCCGGTCTTCCGGAGTAAAGCATTTACTCCGGCTGGCCGGAGTTATTGCGTGGCGCCTCTGGAGTGTTTCTGCCGCTCCTTCACTCCGGCTGGCCGGAGTTATTGCGTGGCATCTTCAGAGTATTTTTCACTGTTCTTTTACTCCGGCTGGCCGGAGTTTTTGCGCGGCACCTCCGGAATATTTTTTGCCGTTCTTTCACTCCGGCTGGCCGGAGTGACTGCGTGGCACCTTCGGAGTATTTTTCGCCGTTGTTTCACTCCGGCTATCCGGAGTTCTTTCGTGTCACCTCCGGAGTATTTTACGAATCTCCTTACTCCGTCCGGACGGAATTTCAGTGAGATGCATCGGGAGTATTCTTCTCTTTGCCTCGCTGCTACAGTTTCTTCACTCTATGCTGATCGTGTCACGCATTGGTTACATAAGGGAATTCTCATCGAAACACTGCAGAGTCACTGTGTACTTTTATCCACAGACCTCTAGCAGATGAAAGTCAAGAGAACACGTGAGTTCTTATTATTTCATTTATTCACAATAAGCTGCAGTTTTCTGTTCATGAGCCAGCATTTGGGAAAGCAATACAAGAAACAAATATGCAAAAGGCCACCAAAAAACAAAGCAGAAGTCAGATCACGTGAAACCAACGGCGCTCACGTTTTAAGCGCAGCGTGTCGAAATGAAGCCCAGAATGCTGCAAAAGAATGCACGACAAACGAAGGAAGCGTAGTCGCCGGAAACCATCCACGACGGACCGTCCATCAGATTCATTGACGACGCAAGGATTCAGCTGATTTCTTCCTGCATAATTTAGCAAAAAAGTAGTACATGAGAACTAAGTCATGCCACAAACACGAAAACTGAGGACACTGAAGCCACAGATACTCAATAAATTACATACAGGGTGGCAGTCCATGAGAACACCCAGGTTCTTACAGCATAGTCAATACTAAAATTAACGACAAACTTTGACAGAGCAGCACTAATTAAACGGACCACACAAAGTACACAATATCACAAAGAAGTCAATATAAAGAAGCACATCCCACGTACTCTGGTGTCAGCCAGCCGCTCTATGATAAAAACACACCTCCGCGCCGCGAACAAAGTTCAAAACGCGCGAAACTTTTCCATACAATTATAAATCGATACCTCTACTTCTGCTCAGTCTTTCAAAACTTTCTTTTTCACTAAAATGAGCGAATTTCAGTACTCTCGACGAAAGTATCACGAATGCCTCTCCCGATTAACTTGCTAATTTTATAAAATATCATTACTGGTTATTACAGTTGCATTTCAATCTGTTCTTATCGTCCTACTTCCCGCATATTAAGCGCTTCCAGTTTTTATGCTTACGACCGCTCCATAAGAAAAGCGTTCCTCTATTCTGCTTTCCAAAACAGGCTTCGAGGCAAGTTGGCGTTGTACCTTTCTTTCTTAATTTGCTGCGCCCGCTCTGTCATGAAACTTTTCGTAACGGACTTTTTTCAAAATAGTTATTGCCTGGTAAGACGACGATGTGTACACAACTACTGCACTTAGAAAAACACGTCGATCCACTTCGTAACGCTTGGCCCAACACACACACACAAAAAAAAAAATGCAGCCTCGCTCACTGCTTCGCATGAAACCGATTGCCACAAGGCGTGGGATCTGCCGAATATTTAATACCTTGTTATTCTGTCTACATGTTAACATTGTCTCCCAACATTTGAAAATGATACCCTACGTCTCTTATTCGATCTTCGGCTTTCTTTACGCAATGCTTCGCCGATCGCACATGTTGTTCCTCCGGTGTACATCGTGCAAACTCCTCTTCCCGTTTTGCTTTCATTTTCTTTTCGATGCGTCGCGGATTCTAATATTTCAAGAGCTATCTTCAGTCTATGTATTTCATGTAGCTTGATGCAACGAGGGCCGTCGTTGGCGGCCGGTGCGCGAACAAGGCCGTCGGCAACGGCGATTGCAGACGGGAACCGATGGAACTGGATCTACTCCCCAGCTTTATCCCTATTTGCATAGCTGTTTGTGCCGCCTACACTGTAGTGCCGCCTGCAGTTCAGCCTGTCTGCTCGGGCTTGGTTCCCGGGGCCTTTCGGCAGCGCAGGACACAATGAAGCGCAGCCAACATCCAGCACCGCGTCCCCGCAGCTAGCGCCTGCTCCTTTCTGGCACTCACATGCCATTAGTCCGCGCCTCCACCCCCAACCCGTTTCTGTGCCAAGCGACCCCTGCCTTCCTTTCGCATTCCCCATCACCCACAGACTCGTCTCGACACCCCTCTCTCCCTTTCTTTTATGGACGGACCACATTCTCGGAAGTGTCAATTACATTCCTACATTGATATTGCAGATGCCATTTATCATATGAAATAATTTTCATATCATATGAAATGAGCACTCACTTATCATATGAAATGAGCACGTATGTGCGTTCTAAAAATCTGTACCAAACACATTTCTCTAGCTCAATTCGTTAAATATATAAAAAATTAATACTGGTTTCAGTTTTTCATGTCCTATTAGTTCCGTTTATATGAAAGATCAAGAATATTAACACTTAATGATAGACCCCGACCTGGCGTATATTAATATCGAAAGCGGACAAAAATTACCTTTTATTTATACTAACCAGGCCAACAATATCTCTTTACCAATTAGATTTACTTATCACTTAATTACTCTTTATTGAATTAACCCACAACTATGATGTTTTCCATGAATGCATATCGCTAGGGTCACTCTGCGCTCCGAATATTACAGTGCTCTGTTTAAGTTACCGCAGTTATCCATATTAAAAAAAAAAAGAACACCTGGTCCAAACAACGCGTTTTCTAAATTTCCGCTGGATTTTTTTACTGCCATCCTGTAATGCCAACCTAGTCTTCGTAATCTCTTTGGTTATCAACATAACAGTACCCAATTTTAGCACTTTTCGAGAAAAATGACGCAGATAATTCAACAAGAGCTCACTCACCAGGTTTGCGCCGCACCCGCGACCGTCCGCTTGTTCGCCACTCGCGAGATCACAATGTGTCGTTTGCTGCACGGCACCATCACGCGATTAGGGCACCGCAACTTGCTGCTGTCGATGAGATGACAACCTTCGTTGACGCTTGTAGTCGCTTGTAATGTCCGCAAGGTGCATGGAACGATTTCCTTTTCCGAACGCGGCCGAAGGCTTCGGACAATCCTCGCTGCACTACGACGGGGACACACGCGCTTCAGGCAGGGTCACTGAGGAGACAGGGGATTGGAATGCAAGGCAAGCGAACTCGTTGGACGGGTTGGACGGCCGGCGGCTTGTCCTCAAATTCTTGCTCGCAGGCCTGAAAACCTGTCTAGGAGGTGTTGGTGGAAACCGGTCGGCCGGCGAGGCTGCCTACGTCACTCCTCCAGCAGCCAATGAACGTCGCTGAGCGATGCCGCCGACGTATTTGCGGCACGTGCACCGGAGTATATTCAGGGAAAGGGCGCCCTTTTCCTCCCATCCGTCGCCCGCGGGAGGAGAACGGCGGTGAATGAACGTATATACTCCGGCAAATTCCGATGTGTTCGAGTTGGGGAGAGGTCACCGGAGTTAGGCGGGAGCATCATCCCCCAAGACCTCCCAGCTGGGTACATTTTCGTTTACAGTGTACAAATTAATTTTTCTAAATACAGGAGTGCGGACAAATAGTTCTGTAGAAAAGAGTGCATATGAACCTTTGAGGCATATTATAGTGTCAGCAGAATTGCTAACTGAATTTTAATTTTACACTCAACTGATAGCGGTGTTTGCATGCAATTTCTTACACAAATATAATTTCCAGCATGTGAGGGGTCTTCAAGAAGCAAAATCTGATTGCATGGTCTACCCTTACTTTCGGTCTTTTATTTCTTGGACATGATTAGGATAGGTCTTTCCTGCTGTGCACTCCCACACATTTTCTTGCACTTTTCAGGAGAATATATCAACTGAGAGCGCGTAAGGTGCTTAAGTTTGTAGTAATATTGTTTTATTTAGTGATAGCATGACCTCACTAAAGAGACTACCGAGTACAAACGCTAGCATGAAAATATTAGTCTCTTTTATCTAAAGGCAATCGATGTCAGTGCACGTTAAAGAACCCTAGGTGGTCGAAATTTCCGCAGTCCTCCACTACGGCGTGCTTCATAATCAGAAAGTGGTTCTGGCATGTAAAACCCCATAAATTAATTAATTATCTAAACGCAATAAAACTGCGAGATCTTTTTTTTTTTTTAAGCGAGAGCTCGCTACTGCAATACAAAACTGGCGGTTTACAGCATATATTGCATCCGGCGCCCGCTGATGACGCACTCATGTTTAGCGATACTTCATGCGCCAGAACAACGGCCAAAGCAAGAATATGCTCACGCAAAAGAAAAAAAAAGCAACGAAAATGGCTATGTACAGGGGTTGCACAAGAGTAGTTTGTGCTTGAAGCGCTGGCAAACTAACCTTCGCGCTGAGGGCAGCAACGCGTCGCTTACATTGCAGGTGGTGGTGGCGCCATCTATCAGGTGAGACATAAAGTGCGTCAGTGCACGGCCTCCAGTCAGCCCACTACCCCTTTCTAGAACACTTTAGCACGGCGCTTTCTGCTGCGAATACAGTGTTCTTCGTTCCTTTTAACACAGTCGTCAAAACACTCGATCGGAAGAAGGAAATATTAGCGTTAAGTTATTGCCCGCAGAGAATCCTCAACTGGTTGGGCACTACAAAACGACGAAGCGTTTCACACGTACCTCACGTTGTCTGCTAGCTTTCGCGACTCTGTGCTTCATCACCAAAGCGAAGTAGAAAAGTCGCAATTAATATACTACGACACACCCAACTTGCCAGTTGAAAACAATCAGCTAAGGTTGACACGTTAGACGCAAAAAATCGTGTCGTAAGGATGGCTCACGGCAATTTCGATGCGATCAAGTCCGACTCAGATTCATCGTTGCTACACGTGAAGATTCGCTGGCGATTTTACTCGCAGCAGGGTGCTTTGAAGGGCTAGTTGGTACATATTATTCCGTTGAAAACAGCGCGAAGACGGGACGAAGGCTAAGGAAGAGCGCGGTATCCTAGCCTTCATCCCGTTTTCGCGCTGTTTTCAATGCAGCGATTCTACTCGAAGTCGATCCAGTCAACTGCAATTCGCGCCTCTCAGTCACGGTCATATTTTATTATATTAGCGGCGCATCACACTTCGTATGATGCAGCATCATGGACTTGAAGAGTGTATCATGCGCCGTCAGATCGGTGGTTACGATAATTCTCGCGAGCAGATATATGATCCGGAGCGGGTCGACAGTAATCGCAAATTCCCGTGTAACGCTGGTATTACACAAATACAAACATTACACACGCTGGCATTACACAAATATTTCTTGCAGACATTATTACATTAACTTTTGCACTTTGTTCGCTTCCACAAACAGGATGCATTTTGCTCATTCAGTGCTGCATATGCCCCATACTTTCGGATCGGTTGTTTCGATGTTTCTGCAGTTCAGCTGTGCCTACTGCATTGTTGTACTACTTGAGTAAGTGTGTAGTTAACAGAGCATCGTTTATACGCAAATGTAGTGTGGGGTGGGGTCACTTTCACTGTTCTGCGTTTTCCAGCATGGTATCCGTATTTTCTAGACCACATGCGGTGAACACAAGCCAGTCTGAATAGGATTTACTACTCGAGCATTTTATTTGAACGGCACTGCTAACTTCACAAAAAACATTACGAACGTGTCTGGAGCTTGAATTTCATTTTAACAGAAGGAAAGGTAAGTTTAAAGAAACCGAACAGGGGTCATTAGTCAAGATCGACATCTCAATTAGATAATTTCATTAGTCTAGCATTGTGATTGTCTGAAATATTGCCTGAAAAGAAATCAAGTGCAAGGCACCTTTGTGAATATGGGCGCTTGTTTTTAACCGCAATGAACTAACAGTTTAAGGTGGGCCGGGTTAGACTTGCTTTGGTAAAAAAATTCAATTTTGGGATTTCAAAATTCCCTGATACAGCATTTATTTATCTTTCAGAAATTATGTCACATTTCGGCACTCAAAAGGAATTTTAGGTTCTTTTTCTTTGACACATTGACAAGTAGCGCGCGCATGCCTTTTCTCGAGAACTAGTGGGATTAGAAAACAAAACTTTCCACGTGTTAACTAATGGCATTTACATAACTGGCACTAGAACCAGTAGCCTATGCGCATTTGTATTTTTTAGTATAAAGAATCAGTCATAAGTGGCAATTTTCATAAATCAACAAACGTAAGAAAACATAACAAGTCTAGTTTTTGTTGTACGCTCACAATTTTAGCTCCACTTCTGTATAGTGTTATAGTAAGTACCTTTATACAAAATTAATGCTCTGAAGATGGCAGATCTTATTTAAAAGGTGCATCAGTAAAAAAACAAACACAAATAAAACATACTAAACAATTTCAAACTATCTTTGAGCTTTAATGCAACCTGCGTCTACCTTAAAATACCTCGCAAATTTTAGTCATAGCTTTCATTACCACTGCTGTACAGCCAAACTTTGAAACTCACTTTCAAAGTTTGACCCCACCTTAATAACTGGGAATATAATCTGAGCTTCACTATGAAAAATCCCTCTTTTCCACAACATAACCATCAACTTATCAAACATAAGTAATGTTCAGAACACACACATAAATGTGAAAAAAAAAAACGCTCAACAGAACAGACACAATACAAATAGTCATAATACCAGTTCTTAAATGAGCAAAACACAGTGGAAAATGTTTAACGGGCAGCGAAATACCCACACAACTGCTTAATACAAAAATAATAGTGAAAAAACCTCATCTGTACTTCAACAGAAAATGCGATAGCCACTCCGACACAGCGGTACGAAGCATGTTTCTGCCTGCCCTGATGCTTCTCCCGCTGCATCATTACTCTTTGCAATTCTAATTTACGCGTGCGTACACATAGAACAGCGCAAACACGATAAAAACAGACAAATTCGGACACGCACGGATCACTTATAAAGCAGCGGAGAGACCACACACCGGCCAAACCGGCACGCGGGCTACACCTTTGCGACAAGTGTCGCCGCCTGCCGGCGAAAGTTGGAAGGCATCACCGGCCTTGCCACCTCCTCCCATAGGAAACCCCCTCCGCTCAGCACGCTAGCCAGTATATTCTAGGCACTATATCACTATATTCCGAGGCGGGCGGCAGCCATTTTGGCTGTAGCAACGACGCCGTTACGTACACTCTTAAAAAAAAGTTAGTAAAAAGGTTGTAACTGCAAGCAAATAGGTAGTAACTGCAGCGGTTACTAACTTTCTTGGACCGTTACTAACCTTTTGCTACCTGTTTACTACCTACGTTAGTAAACAGTTACTACCAGCAACCGTTGCTAACTTTTTCCTACCTGTTTACTACCTACGTTAGTAACTGCAAGCAAATAGGTAGTAACTGCAGCCGTTACTAACTTTCATGGACCGTTACTACCTTTTTCCTACCTGGCCGTTAACTATACTTAATCTAAAATTGTAGTTAATACCTATTGTGTTAACTTATAACTGGAATCGTCTCGACACATCATTTTAAATCGAAAACTGGTGAAGAAAATGTCCATAGATTAAGAAAAAAATATAAATTTTCTTTTTAAAATTACGCAACCGCGATTTCTAAACATCATTCTCCTATTCTGAAAACGGAGGAGCAAAAGTTAATGAAGTCTAAGCAAGTGCTATATGCGTTTTAGTACACAATATAAATCCCAACAAGCTAGCATGACAGGCGGATGTGAAAGAACCACAGGTGGTTAAAAATAATCCGGAGTCCCTCACTATACGGCGCGTCTCAATCATATTGTGGTTTTGGCACGTGAAACCTTAGGAATGATTATTATTAGCTTTTTACTGTCTATGTACTAGCACATGAATTCATTGAAATGCACTGAGGCTATGTTAGTGGGCGTAGCACCTTGTCTCGGCCGCTGTACATAATGCTTTTTTGCGCCAGTTTTATAGCAAATAGACATGATATATTGTTTCTTTTAATACGGCTGATTAAAAGTCTTGTGTTACGTCCCCAAGCGCACATAATCCGGTAGTAGGGTGGGGTTCTTTAGGGTCACATTTTTTGATAATTCATCGTGAAACACAGGTGCTCACCGGTACCAGTCGTGCATATCCAATGTAGGGGCTATAAATACCCCGGGAGTCGCTTAGTAAGTACTGGCGCGTAGTGAACTTGTTGTTGAGTCTCTGTATTCTTATAGTTCATGACACTTCACGCAAGATTAGCCGATGTTGTTTCGTAGTGTGGCATTATGAATTTGATCACTGTTAATAATGTGGCAAAATGAACACGTTAGTGTCAGTTACTACTTTCTTTTACAATCTTTATTTTACTACCTATGGTTAGTAACGGCTAGGGTAGTAACAGTCACTAATTGCTAATAGTAACGGCAAATGTAGTAGCAGTTACCACCCTTGCCGTTACTAACTGCGCTTACTAACAGGGTTGTAACATATGTGACAAGCCGTTACAACCCCAAAGTTAGCAAGTATTACTACCCTTTTTTTAAGAGTGTAGCGGAAGTCCGTGCCAGCCGCACGCTGATTGGTTCTGCGTCCATCGAACTGCTTCCGGCGCTGACGCTGACACCGCCGGTGATGTCTAGACCATCCTGAGGTAGACGTTTTGGCCACCGTCACCTATAGCGTCGACGCCGAGGAACGAAACGCCGGGAAAACGCCGCCAGAAACGCTGAATATAGTTCGGCCCTAACACCACAAAAGCTTTTTGTAGCGTTAGCTACACTGGCCAAGCCGAGCCAGTTTCGCGTGGATCCTCAAGAGCTGTGCTGCGCATGCGCGAGGATCAGTGATGTCACGCACCGGAGCCGGCAGCTCCCGCGCACTCCGCCGCCGCCGGTCTGTGCTTTCCAGAGGAGTGACGTCGCCTTGGCAGACGTATTGGCGCCAGCGCGCGCACAGCTATTCGCCTTCGCTGTGCAGTCGCCGTCTGACACTGCGCTGGAGCCGCTTGATAGCGCCTCTGACTGGCGTTTGCCAGTGTCGTATAGCCATGGAGAAGGAGAGCGCAAATGCTGCTCAGCGGCGCTGAAGAGCGGAGAAGCTTAACTCATCGGATCCCGAAGTAGTTGCCTGGCAAAATAAATATACATCTACCACATAATACGTATACCGTGTGTGTGTCATTGGAGCAGCAGTAAGCATGATAATCAAGCTAATACTAGGCAATCAGGAAAGCTAAGAATAATTAGCTGAACCTTTGCTAACGCTATACGTTATACTGGCATAGCCGAGCTAAGCCACAGCAACATCTTTTTCAAACATTACTGTGGGGTTGTCAGGCCTCACTGTTGCTTGTCAGCCTACGCATTGTTAACGAGGAGCCTGTCGTTCGGGGGACGCACCGTTACTGAAACAGGGGGCATAACGAGCGGGAAAGGAGGAGCGCTAGCGTACTGCCTTACCGTATTTGCGTGGAAGTTGCGGAAATATATACAGTACAGAATTACGGTGTGGTCTTACCGTACCGCTCCTCCTTTCCCCCTCGTTGTGCTTAAGCTGCTCCCAGTTCCAGTGAGAGCGCGTGCCCCGAACGACAGTTTCCTGGTTAACAATGCCTATCACTGTAAACCACTTTGCACCCTTAAGGGGGTTCCAAGCAAGCAAAACACCCTTTTGTCTAACCAAAATTTGCAAAAATTAGGGTGTAAGGGTGTTTTCCTTCCCCAAAATAGCCTTTAAGGGGTAATACTCTAGCTAAACACCCTTTATGAGTTAGGGGTGGTATGGGTTATCGAAATATCCATTGCCCATACCACAGCGTGCCAGATGATAACTGAGACTCGCTGATTAAAATGTCGTTGGATCTTAGGCGAGTTTAGATTGAAAGATAGGTCTCTTTCAGGGCTATCTACAAGCGTACCATAAATATACACCTATTCTCTTAATGTTTAATGTTCATTTGTACGGAACAGGAATATCTCCACCGGCACTGAACGGCGGCTTAAGATACTATGGCTACATATACCAGATGGTCAGTGTAAGGCGCTGTGTAGCACGAGCGCTCCGTCCATGTGGTGTTTCATAATACGCTCTGTTGTGTGCGCGGTTTGGCGCGTGCGTGCACCTTCTATGCTGATGTCATCTGTAATTGCGTGTTCCCTGACTGGTAGATTTTATTTTTCAGAGATAACGGGGCTTAGGCCTTTGGAAACACCCCATGATAAGGGTGTTAGGCCAGTGGCAATAGCCTATGGTATGGGTGTTTTGATAGGTGAAAACACCCTTTTTCTATGGTGTTAGTTATAGACACGGCAAAACCCCCTTGTGTAAAGTGGTTTACTGTAGGCTGACAGGCAACAGTGAGGCCTGACAACCCCATATTAACTTTGGAAAAGCATTTGTGCTGTTTGTGTGGCTTCACTGGAATTAGGGGCGGCAAAAGCACAACGAGCGGAAAAGGAGGAACGGTACGGTGAGACTTTGCTGTAATTCCGTACCGTATTTCCGTAACTTGTTATGTAGTCTTCACATATGTTGTGAACACGCTGGCCGTGACCGCTGATTTGAGCCCCTTCCTTGGGGTGCACGCTGTTACGTTTGGCCTAAAAATTCATCGAGGCCGACGCCATTGAGCGTACAGCTGTCTACCGGAATGCTGTCTTCTCCACCCGTATCGGCGCTTAGACGGAGGCAGGAATGCCGATTCTTCCTGTAGGAGCTTTTGCCGGGCGGGCGGACATGTCGCTGTCGACGGATTTCCCAGAAAAAGGACGTCGGAATTCGGAGACCCCCTTTTGGCTTGTTGTTCTCTGCGTGAGAAAGCACCGCGGAGAGTTTCACACCCAGCCACATCTGCCTTCTACGCTACCGCAGCAGGGAAAATTAACCTGCGCCAGAGGGAGCGGTCTGCGTGTTTTCCGGAATTCGACACACCCGCTTTGTCGTGCGTTTTGGTCAGCGTGGGACTGCGCCGTTGAAGACGCTCCCATCAACCCAGGTGGGGCCTTCACCCGAGGCAGCCATCATTCAACACTTCTTCCAAGTATTACTGGCAATGGAAACGGAGGTCATCGGCCCTTTCCCCTTTGGACTGAAACTCCTCGCCGACCTTCTCATCTACGAGTCTTCGGGGCGTGGCGAGTGTATTGTGTGACTCTTTGCCTCCTTTCGGGAGGCCGGACGCCAGGACGACAGGTCACCGGATTGGCGGGAGACGTTGACACCGGTTTGCCAGTGCTTATGCAGTGACAGTCTCGGGGCTATAAAAGCCGAAGACTTTTGCTGTTATTTCTCTTCTTTTCACCTCCTGACTTCATCATGTAAATAAACACGTTCCTTCTTGAAAGAACGCGTCTCTTCCCTGAGAGCCAGCTACCGTAACGAGACCCGCCGAACCCCACTCCTTACAACTGGTTGGCAGCGGTGAGATGGACCTTGCGACATGGTGCTGCGTTGTGGTGAGTGCTTGGTCTTTGCTATGACTTTCCAGGCTTCATTTTGTGTGTACACTTAAGTAGTGCAGAAGCTAGATTGTTTTTTGTGTGGGTTAGGTAGATCACCTCTTTATGAGTATTGAGTGAGTTATAGGGATCACCTAACTATTAGCGAGCAGGACCAAAGCAAAACAGCAGTCATGGAGTTAAAGACAATGCTAAAAGACGAACTTTTGTTTGTATGTGAGGATCTAAGCATTGAGGTTGAGGAAGGAATGGGCAGGTCTCAAATTGTGAAGCTGATTATGGAAAGAGCCAGTAAGGGGGAGATTGAAACCGCGTTAAACGCTTTCAAAAGGTTTGAGGAGCAAGAAAGAAAAAGAGAGGAAAGGGAAAGAGAGGAACGGGAGAAGGAAAGAGAAAGAGAGAAACAGGAGAAGGAAAGAGAGGAACGGGAGAAGGAAAGAGAGTTGCGGAGAATCGAACTTGAGAATGAAAGCAGACGTTTGGCTCAAACGAGTGGAGGGGCTCCTGAGAGAGTGAGCGAGATAGATTCATACCGCATGGACAAATATCTAAACCCTTTTCAAGTCGGGAAAGATATAGGAATATTCCTCGGGAGTTTTGAACGGACTTGCGAGAGGATGAACTTTGCTCCATGTACATGGTCGCAGCGGTTGCTTTCGCTGTTACCGTATGAAGCGGCTGAAGTAATTACCAGACTCAGCGCGCAAGAGGCAGATGATTACGCGAAGGTTAAGGCTGCCTTATTAAAGAAGTACCGCCTTTCAGCCGAGGCATTCCGTCAAAGGTTTCGAAACGCAGAAAAGAAGGATAGTGAGGGATATCCGGACTTTGCCTACGGCATGAAGAGAAACCTAATAGAGTGGTTGAAAAGTGCAGAATCCTACGAGAGTAGAGACAGGGTCATCGAGACCATCTGTCTAGAGCAATTTTACAGGAGCATTCCACAGAACGTGAGGCTATGGGTGCAAGACAGAGATAACGTAAACACTGTGGAAAGGGCGGCCGAGTTAGCCGAAGATTACGCAATGCGTAGAAAACTGAGCATCGAGGGTGGAGGACCGGACGGGCGAAAAGGATCGCGGAAAGAGTTTTCGTTCAGAAAGGGCTCACAGGCGAAAAAGCTAGACAATCCGAGGGGAGAAACAAGTACGCCAGAGAACAAGGGTGAAAGCGCGAGTGGTGGACATTCCCAAAGAAAAGAGTTCGAGGCTTTCAGACCCATTCGCTGTTATAACTGTCAGAAGACCGGACATATCGCGGCAAACTGCAGAAGTCCTAAGGTGGTTTTTTCCTACGCGGACGAAAGTGACGAGAACATAGAGCTGTTACGCCCGTATCTCCATGACCTGGAGGTTAACGGCAAACCTTGCAAAGTGCTCAGGGACAGCGGCGCCACCATGGACATTGTCCACCCATCGTACATTACTGTAGATGACTTTACGGGAGAAGTGGCGTGGATCAAACAGGTTGTAGAGGAAAACAGCGTCTGCCTTCCTATGGCTAAAGTAACGATCACTGGGCCGTTTGGAGAAATTGTGACTGAGGCAGCGGTCTCGACATCTCTGTTGTTGCAGTACCCGTATATATTTTCAAATCGGTCAGACAGGATACTGCGCGAGCGGGGTCAGAAACTTGGAGAAGGAACTGTTCAAGCGCTGACTCGGTCCAAGGCGCGAGAGCTCGCCTCTGTGGCACCAGAAGAACCAATCGCAGCGTCAACAGAGACGGAGTTAGGTAACCCTACAGGCGCGCAGATAGAGCCAGCTGATAAGCAAAATGAGGCTTTATTGACGGAGTTAGATCATGACCTAGAGGGAGAGTCAACTGATCAGCAAAATGAGGCTTTATCACCGGAACTAGATCAGGGAGAACTAGCTGACACTCGCACAAGCAAAATGGGGTCAGTACTGTCGCCGGCCTCGAAAAACTTTGATCGGCTTGTACGAGTAAACAGAGAGTCGCTGGCAGCCCAGCAAGAGAACGATCCTAGCTTAACTAGATTACAGTTTAACGCTAAAGAAGGGATCGCTAGGGGCAACGTGACGTTGCATAAGAAAGGAGGTTTGTTGTATCGGCACTACAGGGATAAAAGAGGCCGGATTCTAGATCAATTGGTCGTTCCTAGAGAATACCGGGAGGATCTTTTGAACCTCTGCCATGGAAACGGGTGGTCCGGCCACCTAGGAATAAAGAAATCCAAAGAGAGATTGCTAATGGAATACTATTGGCCTGGGTGCTTCAAAGATGTGGAGGAATTTGTAAGATCCTGTGACACGTGCCAACGCACGGGTAAGCCTGGGGAAAAGTGGAAAGCTCCGCTAAAATTGGTACCTATAATATCAGAACCATTTCGACGTCTGGTGATAGACATAGTGGGTCCCCTACCAGCAACTAAGTCGGGTTATAGGTATTTGTTCACCATGCTGTGCCCAGCCACGAAGTTTCCAGAGGCAATCCCTCTGAAGGAGCCCACTTCGACAGAAATAGTAGACGCGCTTCTGTCAGTTTTCACACGCGTCGGCTTTCCGGCAGAAATACAGGCTGATCAAGGGTCGGTTTTCACGAGCTCGTTAACTACAACTTTTTTACAGAAGTTTGGGATAAGGTTGATACACAGTTCTGTCTACCATCCTCAATCAAACAGCGTCGAGAGATGGCATTCAGTCTTGAAGCGAGTGTTGCGCGCTCTTTGTTATGAGCATAAGGAAGACTGGGAAAGCTGTCTTCCAGCTACTTTGTTCGCTTTGCGTACGGTCCCACATGAGGCCACGGGGTTCTCACCGGCAGAGTTAGTGTATGGCAGAACGCTGCGTTCCCCACTTAGAATGTTGAGAGAAATGTGGGAAGAAAGAGGGGATAGTCAAACAGTGGTAGAATACGTGCTAAATCTGCTAGAACGACTAAGTACGACACAAGGGCTTGTCGAAAAGAACATGGACAAGGCTCAAAGGAATGCCAAGCTTTATTACGACAGGAATGCCAGACTTCGAACAGTTAGCATTGGGGATCAAGTAATGATTCTCAGACCATCGCGAAAGAACAAACTAGAAGTACATTGGGACGGGCCAGTCGAAGTGTTGCATAGGCTTTCTGACACTAACTACGCGTTGAAAGTGCCAGGTCGAAGGAAGGAAGTTAGAATCTACCACTGTAACCTGATGAAGCCTTACGTAGAACGACATGGGGTTGTGAATCTCGCCCTAAAGGAGCCCGAAGAAATTCAATCCGAGTTCGACGGATTCACCAAAACTTCCGACTCAGAAATTAGCCTTGAAGAGGTTGTAGCTTTCTCGGTAGGCGCGGAAGCGCTTAAGCCTGAACAGGTACAGGAACTAAAGGAGCTACTGAGGCAGTATCTCGATAGGTTCAGTCATCGGCCGGGTAGAACCGAACTGATAACCCACGAAATAGAACTCACATCAGCCGAACCGGTAAGGTCCAAACCTTACCGCGTGTCCCCACGACAGAAGGAGATTATGGAGGCCGAGATACGGCGCATGCTGGAGCTGGGGGTGATCGAGCCTGCTGAGAGTGACTACACGTCACCACTAATACTTGTGGAGGCCCCAAACAAGGACCCTCGTCCATGTGTAGACTACAGGAGGTTGAATGCCATCACTAGGGATCAGTTGTACCCGATCCCAAATATTGAGGAGCGAATCGAAAGGGTCAGCGCTGCTAAATACATTTCAACGCTAGATCTCGTGAGAGGATACTGGCAGGTTCCTCTTTCAGAAAGTGCCAGCCGCTATGCCGCATTCATTTCACCTGTAGGCACTTTTAGACCTTTGGTTCTAAGCTTCGGGCTAAAGAATGCGCCTTTCAGTTTCTCCAAGTTGATGGACATCGTACTGAAAGACCTACAGGAGTTCGCACTCCCGTACCTTGACGATGTCGCGATATTTTCAGACAGCTGGGAAGATCACCTAAAGCATCTGAGGGAAGTATTTTCGAGGTTGAGAGGGGCGGGTTTGACAATGAAAGCGGAAAAATGTAGTCTTGGCTGCTCTCAAGTGACCTACCTAGGCCATGTTGTTGGGCAGGGAACGAGACAGCCGGCCGAACTGAAAACAGCTGCGATTGCCGGTTTTTCACAGCCACGCACAAAGACCGACATTCGGTCCTTCTTGGGACTTGTCGGCTACTACCAGCGTTACATTCCCAATTTTTCGCAACTGGCAAGTCCGCTTACAGACGCACTGAGAAAAGGGGAGCCCACTAACTTGCATTGGGATGGGGGTAAAGAAGCCGCCTTTCAGGGTTTAAAAGCATTGTTAGTTTCACGACCTGTGCTACGCGCACCGGACTATAGTAAAGAGTTTATAGTTCAATGCGACGCAAGCGACAGAGGCATGGGCGTTGTGCTTACCCAAGTTGGTGATGATCATGAGGAACATCCCATTCTCTATGCCAGCCGCAAACTAACGGTCCGGGAGGAAGCCTATAGTGCTTCCGAAAAGGAATGTGCCTGTTTGGTTTGGGCAGCCCAGAAGTTGTCATGTTATTTGTACGGAGCGAGGTTCATCTTTGAGACAGATCACTGTCCTCTGACATGGCTCAATCAAATGTCACACAAAAATGGTCGCTTACTCCGATGGGGCCTCACCCTCCAGCAGTACAACTTCGAGGTTCGTTATAAAAAAGGGAAATTGCACGGCAATGCGGATGGTCTGAGCAAACTAATCTGAAAAGTGTTGTTGATGAATCAAGGGCCACATTATATTGTATCTTTTGTTGTTATCTTATGTGACCAAAACTGTTCTTTCTTTTTTTTATTTCTCTTTGGCATGCCTTCTTCCATGAATGCTGTAGCTTTGGCGGCACGAAATTCCGTCAATATTTTAGAGTAGCGGGTTTCTCATTTATTTATGTCTTGAGAAGCCTGGAGAGTTTTTAGCGAGTCCAAGGCGCTTGATCACGGCATGGCATTGTGTTGTATAGTTCACTTTGCTGCTGTCGATCATTGTGAGGTGGTTTGGGAGTTTGTTGCGAGTTCGCAGTTGCGGTTCCAAGACAGGACGTCGGCCTCGTCACCAACCATTCTCTTCGTGCCCAGCGGTTGTGAGCGCTGGCCAGCCGAGATTTTCCGGGCGGCGGAGGAGCTGTTACGTTTGGCCTAAAAATTCATCGAGGCCGACGCCATTGAGCGTACAGCTGTCTACCGGAATGCTGTCTTCTCCACCCGTATCGGCGCTTAGACGGAGGCAGGAATGCCGATTCTTCCTGTAGGAGCTTTTGCCGGGCGGGCGGACATGTCGCTGTCGACGGATTTCCCAGAAAAAGGACGTCGGAATTCGGAGACCCCCTTTTGGCTTGTTGTTCTCTGCGTGAGAAAGCACCGCGGGAGAGTTTCACACCCAGCCACATCTGCCTTCTACGCTACCGCAGCAGGGAAAATTAACCTGCGCCAGAGGGAGCGGTCTGCGTGTTTTCCGGAATTCGACACACCCGCTTTGTCGTGCGTTTTGGTCAGCGTGGGACTGCGCCGTTGAAGACGCTCCCATCAACCCAGGTGGGGCCTTCACCCGAGGCAGCCATCATTCAACACTTCTTCCAAGTATTACTGGCAATGGAAACGGAGGTCATCGGCCCTTTCCCCTTTGGACTGAAACTCCTCGCCGACCTTCTCACCTACGAGTCTTCGGGGCGTGGCGAGTGTATTGTGTGACTCTTTGCCTCCTTTCGGGAGGCCGGACGCCAGGACGACAGGTCACCGGATTGGCGGGAGACGTTGACACCGGTTTGCCAGTGCTTATGCAGTGACAGTCTCGGGGCTATAAAAGCCGAAGACTTTTGCTGTTATTTCTCTTCTTTTCACCTCCTGACTTCATCATGTAAATAAACACGTTCCTTCTTGAAAGAACGCGTCTCTTCCCTGAGAGCCAGCTACCGTAACGAGACCCGCCGAACCCCACTCCTTACAACGTGTAGTTGCCACGGTGGCTTCTTTCGAGCACTCTGTTGGGCGGATGTGGCCCACGATGCTTCCCAGCCTTCTGTTCCAGGCCTCCGCGTGATTGTTCGTCCTGTGTCCTCCATCAAGAATGGCCGAGTAGACATTCCACATAGAGGGGTAAGTGTGTTCACCGAGGACTGACTATGTTGTCAGCTCTCTTCAACCGCCTTTAAAGGGACACTAAAGGCAAATATTAAGTCGACGTTGATTGTTGAAATAACGGTCCAGAAACCTCGTAGTGCTGCTTTTGTGCCAAGGAAGTGCTTATTCTGAAATAAAATCACGGTTTTTGTGGTCCGCATTGCGTTAGCGCGCTTCAAATCTCCCGCCTGAAAATACGACTTTCATACGTCACTGCTGCCGTGCCCAACGTTGCCCGCTTTTACTGCGCGGCCGCCGACACTAGCAGCCGAGCGGAAGTAGCGGGACCCACAGTAGCAACAACGGCGCTGCGGCAAACACTTGCTCGGATGGGCACATTCAAAGCCTTCACCAAGTTGCGGTTGGTCTTGTAATCCTCAGTACGAAAGTGCAGCGAGCACACACGCAGAGGTTTTGGCTGTTTAGCACACTGGCGCAATGGCATGACACTAAGCCACTTCGAGCGTAAGGGTTCATTCCACAGCACCCAGTGAAAAGACACACCGGTTTCCTTGCCGCAGCACTGGCGTTGTGCACCATTCGGGCATCCGGCAATATCACACGCATGCGGCATTTTGTCGAACTTTCTGTCAGAGCGACTTTCACGAGCGCGCAAAACACGCACGGCAGTACGCGATCCCGAAACTAACACTGAGACGGGCGAGCTAGGCGCAGTTCGGCGAAAATGGAACCTTTGAACCACGCGCACCGTCCCCATGGCTACGCCACGGAGGTTTTGTTTTCCATGAATCAAGCGAAAACGAACAAACAGCATTTTATTACGTCTTTTGATGCTCGGAATGTTCTTTTTTTACTGCTGCTAGTTTGATTACTAGTGATTTATTGTAGGCCGACTTCCATACGTCATCGGGATCACTTCGAAAATGTCCCACTCGTGGTGCTCATCATGTGATACATTTAGCTTAATTTCTCGGTAAGTAGGGCACTGCTGTTGATAATATTGCCGTTTTAGAAGTTGTCATACATTGGGCTTTCACTCTGACATAAATTGTTATTTGCCTTTAGTGTCCCTTTAAGCACCCGAAGCATACGTTCCTCAATATATTCTAGTATTTCTCGGCCAGCTTCTGGCATTAAACCTTTCAATGCGGTCATTCCTCTTGCACGTCGTCAAGAGGCAGGAAAGCGAGGATATATTCCCTTGAAAGTTCGAAACTCCTGATCTTGCCTGTAAAGGGTCGTCATCCCGAGCTCTTGAATTTTCCGCCAGGTGCTTTGGCACAGATGGAAGAAGCGCGCCTTTATCGTGACGTTTTCTCCAAAGACTGCCTTCACAGCATTCATATAGTCGCCTTTTCAAAGTCGCATATAATGACATCCGGATACAAACCAGTCAGTGTTGTACGGAACGGCGTTCCGAGGAACGACGTTCCAGGAACTAGTTCCTTTTGGAGGAACGGAGGAACGCCACCGTTCCATTGAGGATCGGAGGAACTGTAACGGTAACTCGTTACGTTTGCGTAGGAACGGCAGAGGGAACGGCGTTCCTTCTGTAAACGTTCCTCGGCATTGAACAGGCGAACGCACGCAGCACATCATGAACAGGTCGGATGGCGACCGTGTGAGGCGGAAGAATCTAAACTCACCTCTCACTCAACTAAGGCGCCCGCCAGGGGCGCAGGGAAGCGCGCGATGCCGAGACCGACGAGGTGCGCGAGGAACAGCTTATTTTTTTTTACTTTTTGTCTGAGCCAGTCTCACAGCAATCAAGGGCCGTTCTGGAATGTACACACACCTTGGAGAACGTTTACTTGGCATTCCACTCACCTAACTTTCTGTCTTTGCGCGCATGCCTTCTCTTGGAATCCAGTGGTTACTCCTAATGACCAGTGGTTATCTTGCCTACGCGCTACGTGCCCCGCCCATGTTCATTTCTTCTTGATTTCGGCTAAGATGCCCTTAACACCCGTTTGTTCCCTGACACATTCTGCTCTCTTCTTGTCCCTTAAGGTTACACCTATCATTTTCCTGTCCATTGCTCGCTGCGTAGTCCTCGATTTTAACTGAACCCTCTTTGTAAGCCTCCAGTTTCTGCTCCGTATGTAAGTACCGGAAAGATGCAGCTCTTATCTACCTTCCTCTTGAGGCATAGTGGTAAACTGCCATTCGATTTAGGAATGCTTGCCGAAAGTGCTCCACCCCATTCTTATCATTCTAGTTACTTGATTTTCATGGTTCGGCTCCACGGTCACTACCTGTCCTAAGAAGACGTATTCCTTAACAACTTCCAGTGCATCGCTACCTATTGCAAAGCGCCGTCCTCTTCCGAGACTGTTGTACAATACTTTAGCTTCCTGCATAATAATTTTTAGACCTTCTGTTCTGCTTTTCTTGTCCAAATTAGCAATCATAAGTAGCACTTCGTCCTTTGAGTTACTAATACAGACATCGAGATGCAACTCTTGCTCAGTGCGAACAAGGGACTTCACTAAGTTGCGATCATATGCATCCTGGACATTATTTTCTACTCACACTGCGATATTGAAGCACCACTCAATTAATGCCTACGTATTGTTCTTTTCAATGTGGTTTCCTGTGGAAGACACTTAATTATATTGATCCATGTGTAGAAATTTCTACTTGAATATCTGAAACGTAGTATTCTGACTGCGCATTTGAAGACTGACCTGAAAAGTCCCACATGTGTTGCACTTGTAATAGACGAGCACGAAAGTTGCGGTTAGACGTGTCTCTAGTATGGCTGGTGGTCTCTAAAATTAAATTCGTCTTCAGCGTTTCTTTAGAATCCTTTTATCTACATATAATAATCTCCTGCCGGTGACGACAAATTCATAAAATATAACTAGCTTGATGTGAGCTTTAAATTGCTCACTTTATTTCCCCTCAGGATTACACGGCACTATATTTCGATTAATTTTTTCAAATGTAACGTTAGTGTAACGACACGTTCCAATTTTCAAAATGTAACTGGAACGAGTTCCTTTCGCATTGAAGGAACTTGTAACGGGAACTCGTTCCAAGATTGGGAAGGAACGAGGAACGAGCTTTCGGTCCTGTTTTAGAGGAACGTGTACAACACTGAAACCAGTCCAAGGAGTTCCCACTGGTCACGTAGTGACCTGAACAGATCCTCGTACAATTCCTGGTTTTTCCTTGTCATGAAGGCATAAGCAAGTGATACAACGCGCTCGCCTAGCGGTAAAAGAGCAATGCATAACTGCAGATCCCTTGGGAACGGAATCGAAGTTTCCGTCCATAAACCAGGTGCTGCTCTCGGCTAATAACTACAAGCACGTTGCGCTGGCAGATACAAGTGTACAGCCTGTTTTAAGTCTGTGGGCCGGTATCGTAGCACAGGAAGTGCTCTGGACGGTTGCCCGCGGCCATAGTCAAAGGTGCCGGAATAACAAGATCCCTGAGGCTGACATGATTCGGTGCGTACATTTAGCTCCGCTGCTGGCGATAATGACAGTTGGTCTGTCATTATTGCGCCCCGGTCTATATTCTCGCCTTTCGTGCCGTGGAAATAATACAGATATATATACATGTATTTCTCGCGCATTAAATATCAGTAAACTGCAATCTTCGCGCGGATCTTTTTGTTGCAATGAGAAATAAAAAATTGATGACTCGAAGGCGCAACGTTTGAGGGCCCCCGTGTGGGGACGTTTTTTCCGACCGCGCAAATGGGGACATTTTTTCCGAGGACGTTTATTCAGGGGACGTATCTTCCGGGGACATTTATTCTGGGGACGTTTTTTCCCGAACCCACAATCGGGAGATTAGGTCAAAATTCGGGAGGGGATTTTGGCGGCGCCTGGAGAGGATTTCGGCGAGGGGGGGGGGGATTCTTAAAAGGAAGAAGGAAATGAAAATGAAAATTGGGTGTGTAGTGCACGATAATTAACTGTCTCTCAAGTAAGGACACCTCAACCGATACACTCACGGGGAATTGGGGAATGAAGGGACAGTGAGAGTGACAAGAGCGTGGTAAAAGAAGGAAAAGAAAGGTATGAGTGGAAAAGAAAAAGACAAAAAAAGTGAGGGGTGGGGGCAGGAGAACGGGCGTCCCGAGTCACCGTGGTGAGCGGCTAGAAAATTCGTTCGACTAGGCCGGCATCCTCGAGAGATTTTGGCGGCGCCTTCGTTGAAAGTGTGCATATAGGAAGCAGGAAATGGCGGCGCCTTCGTTGAAAGTGTGCATAGGAAGCAGGAAAGGGTGAAGAGAGTTGGAGAGAAGGGAGGGTGCGAGGAGGAGAGTCTCCGTTACCCGTTGGTAGTTGTTTGCTCCGCCTTAGAAAAAATACAGACGTTAGTTTGCCGCTCTTCAGGGGATGAATAGCTTTTCTTGAAACGAAACACTAGAATGCGCCTCCTATTGACACACTGTTCTTTTTCATGAATGCCCGCCACTCCTCAGGTCACCATAAAATTTACTCTGAGGAGTCTGACGACAATCAATTTGGGCTTTTGTCGTCACACTCAAGAAAGCCAGCTCCATTCCAAGAACGTCCTTTCAAGGTAATGTATGCCCCCCCCCCCCCCCGCCCCCCGTCGCACCATTGGATGTACCGAGTGACATTGTACATAGATTTGTCGAATAGCCTCATTGGGCTCTGTCAGCACGCGCCTTCCGGCCAGAAGTAGTCATGGAAGCACTGAGGAACGCGTACGGCGAGGTTGCGAGAGAAAAAAGTGCAGATGTTTATTTGATTATTACATGTTAACAGCGGATTCCTCTTCAAGCGGGAGGAGGCACGGCTTAAAAGTCTTTCGGTGTTTCTAGGCCGCTTGCCAGGGCTATCCGGTTCACCTAATTTGTCAAATAAGCTAACTGCAGTCTGAAGACGACACCCCAAAGGCAGTGGCGTAGCCAGGGAGTGCCACGCCTAAAGGGGTATTCAGACGGAGGACAAATCCTCGGGGGATAAAGGCGGAGCCTTGTGATGTAAGCTCGCGAAGAGAGGTCTCCACAAATGTCCCCCACTCACACGGACGAGGCAAACGGAGGGGCAGACCAGTGTTACTAGACTACTCTGGTGGCTTGCACCACCCGTTTGACGAGCTTTTGACGACGAGCTGCAGAAGATCATGCTGCTGCAGACTGGACATTCACTGTCGCTCTCTGCAGGAGCAAGTGCAACAATGTGGCCAAACAAGAGCCCGAAGTTCCGTCATATCCCCCACCACCGGGGGATCGTTTGTCATGTCGGGGAAAAGGTCCCCGTCTCCTCCGAGGAGTAGCGGAGGGGGGGGGGGGGGGGGCGCCCACTCACTAATCCGCAGTGTTGGCGGTAACGCGTTACAAGTAACGGCGTTACCGGTAACGCGTTACTTTTTTCGGTAACTTAGTAACGTACTCGTTACAATTTAGAAACTGTAACGGGTAACGTACTTACGTTAACATTTTTCGGTAACGTGTGGTGTCACGTCACTCGTTACTTTTTCAACCTGGGGGTGCCGTTTTCTCAGAGCTCGCCCTGACAAATTCTTTTGTGGCAGCGTCGGACTGCTGTCGGCCTGCCAGGCATTGACCACGAAAGCGCCGCGGAATCGCTTTTTTTTTTTTGTGGAAATTGTGGGGACCAATATCTTAAGACGCGCCGACTCCTTGTGTGGAGGTTTGGGCCATCGCCACACAAAGCTTCATGTAAGCCGCATAATTCGCCATGAGAAACTGTACGGACATGCTTCTCGTGGGAGTGGATGTAGCAGATGGATTGCTGGCACCTGCGCCTTTTCGTGCCCAAAAGACAGGCCGTCCGTAGAGAAAGCGCAAGGGCTGGTTTACTCCATACCACGTACTGATCGTGATTTTTTTTTTTTACGTGGTGGAAACGTAGAACTCCCCCGAGAGGCTGCGACAACGTAAAAACGATCTCCGCAAGTTCGCGTGACAAAGGAGTACACTCGCTGAGCATAGCATGGTAAACGACCACCGCATCGGATTCGACAACTCCCGCGTCGTCGACTTAAGCGGCTTTCTGTGGAATTCTGGCCCATCCAGGCGACAGCCGGTAACATCAACCGGTATACAGGTGCGCTGCCGATCAAGAGTCTGCCTTATTGTGGAGAATAGACGTGACCCCCAGCTGGAAGAAAACCCTGACAAAGAATGTGAGCGGGACGAGAAACGTAGAATTTTTTTTGTAACGCAAAAAAAATCTTTTTTTTACTCACACGAACAGCCTTAACCGTGGTAAAGCTAACTACGGTTACCGCTAACCACGGTTACATGTAGCTACACGGCAGACATTACCGCGGTTAGTGTACTAATCGTGGTTATTGCAAACGGGCGATTCCACGAGAGATCCGACACGCATCCGAAAATAGATATTTTATATTTGATTGAGTATTTTATATTTTAGGCATGTCCCATGCCAGTAGCCCGAAAAGGAACTTAATTTTCTTATTAACTGCATAATTTACGGGGGAAGAAATATCAAACATATTCAATCCGGAGGGACCAATTTCATTACCTGTCGTTCTCTAAAGTTCACGACGTTGTAAAACACAAATATTATCGTTACAAAGAAGATATTTTGTGTATGAAATGTATGCGCAACAAAGAGTAAAGTAGCATTATTTGAAACTTGTAGAGCTAAGGAAACTGTTTTTGAAAAATGTCTAAATATGCGACATTTTATAGTAGCTACAAAGTTGATAAGCCTTATCAACTTTGTTTTAAAAATAAATTTTGCTTTTTCTATCTGCAACTGCAGCGAAGTTTCTGGTTATTGAACTCCTGAGCGAGCGAGGCTGATCTTGAACATCCTCATGTAAACGCTCGCAATTTTTGCCGTAATTATACAGGTTAAAGTGAACACAAAATGTTTATGCACAGATATTTTTTTACGTGACTAGCCCATTTAAGCATTTCTTTACTGCTACAAAATTCGCGCATCTATTTTGCTAGCAGAAGCACACCATCAGAATTATTGTAAATTTCTTGAGATTTCATTGATGCTTTCTTTGCGCATAGCGTTGATGATTGAATCTCATATTCTGTATAATGTCACATTGAAAAAAATGGCTTCATTATGTGTCAGAGTCAGAAGCCATCACACGTAACTCTAAAGGCAACTTTAAGCCACTATACCATTGCTAACGTCCGGTACATTTGTGAAAGTAATGCTCGTTAAATCAGCATTTTGGGTATATTCGTTGTTTGGGTTAGAAGTTTTATGTGAAACATAAATTTCAAGTTTAAGTTATTGTTATTGTGGGTTCCTGCAGCAAAGACACATCGATTAAAATTTATGATTGCGGAGTAACTGCAGGGGTAACGCCCGTTACTTTTTTTCGGTAACGGTAACGGTAACGCGTTACATTTTTTTGTAGGTAACGTAGGGCGGTAACGCGTTCCTTTTTTATAGTGTAACGAGTAACGTATTTAGTTACTTTTTTTCAGTAACGCCTACAACACTGCTAATCCGTGACGACGTTGTCCCGTGGTCCGCAGTCCCCCTGTGTGCCACGCGAATTTCTCGCTCGTGTGAATACCTCTTTAGCCCCTCCATGCGCTTTCCGCCGGCTAGGTTAAGTAGCGCCAACCAACACCACCTAGACTAGCTAAGGCCTGTTCATATTCTCCTCTCCTAGCGCCTACGTCACCACACTATGACGGAGCTGCTTTGTCGGCGCTTCCGGGAAACGGGGGGAAAGCATAAACGAATGGATTCGCAACGCACGAACGAGCGCGCAACAATGGGCATTTCTTAAAATGCGTCCTCCCGCCCGTCGTAGTGTGCTTACGTCACCCAGGAGTGAAGAGGCCTTAGCTAGTCTAGGTGGTGTTGCACCAACTCGTCCTCCCCCTCTCCCTTTACACCGGCTGCCCGCCTGGCGGAAGCCGAAGTGCCGCCATGATGTTTCTGCTGCTTTTCCGGTTGATGCATCCGCCCCATGTCCTCGCGACGCAGAAACACCGAGCGAAAACTCGCTCGGCGGCAGGCAGTTTACGACAAACCTCAAAAGAACAACACTTGCGAAACGGAGAATGAAATATTTGCTTTCTCGCGTGTGCACATGCGTGCGTAGAAACAAGATGGAAGGAAAAAGCGGAAGGAAGTGGCTCAAAAACTTCCTTCCGGAAGCTCCGGAACCGGAAGTGGGCGCTGTCGTCGAAACAATAGATGGCGGTGCTTAAAAAAGCGGCAGCAGACGCGTGGAGGGGCTTTAGGCACACCGTGCCCGTGCGCCCCCCCCCCCCCCGCCCCCCCCGAAGTTTCTTTATTCTTTGCCATGGCATACTGAGCACAAAATGACACTCGACCACATCTGCTTGCCCAGCCCCACTTCAAGTCATGGAGGTGCCCCCTCCCCTCCATTACACTCCCGGGCCACGCAGTTGATCATTCAAACATCTTCCAGGTCTGAAGGTGGAAGCGATCAGGTCGCTTCCAGAAAGCGGGAGTCAGGTAGCCAGTTTCACGCTCAGCACAAAGGTCGAAGTGGTGGGTGCATTTCTCGCCGCGGAAATATTCCCCGAGGCGAAAAATTGCTGTCGAGCAGTTGCGCGTGGAGGAAGGGGGGCGAGGCGATGGCCCAGTCGCTCCCCTTTCCTTGAATCTGCCACTGGACAAATGCCGCCGAGCAAGCTAACGAGAGTAAATGAGCATGTCTAACGAGTCCATTCAACAAAATTCAGCTGGCATTCATCAATTCCCGCTCGTGCGTGTAATGGTTCAGTCTTAAGGACTCTCCTGTTAGTGCGCGGGGGCTAATCGAGCGCGACGCGAAAAGCTCAGTTTGACCTTCCTTAGGTTGCGGAGAGTCGAAAGGGAATTTGCTGGCAACACGACCAACGAGAAACATTTCTGAGAAAAAAATACAGATGGTAGGACCGTTTGATCGCACAAGCCTTCTTCATTCTTCAAGCGGATAAGTGCGTTGTCCAGCTGTCATTCTCTTTGGCTAAAGTATACAGATGGATTATCTTGATGCTTAAAATGACCGCGGCTTGAAAGCGTGTCAAGTGTGACACCACGTGGTGTCAAAATAGTTTACTTTCATGCGTTCTCTTTTCAATAAAAAACTGTCAGTCAGCGCTTGTGTCATCCAGACTTCTTTCGTGTTCCCAGTTTCTCGCGCGTGCTTTTCCTACCAATGGTGTACCAACACGACCAACATTCCAGGCACGTAAAGGAAGTCCACTCATACCTTTCTTTTTCTTCTTTTACCATGCTCTTTTCACTCTCACTGTCCCTTCAATCCCCAGTCCCCCGTGAGTGTATCGGTTGAGGTGTCCTCACTTGAGAGACAGTTATCGTGCACTCTACACCCAATTTTCATTTTCATTTCCTTCGTCCTTTTAAGAATCACCCCCCCCCCTAAGGGGTGGCGGAAATATGCGTTTTCCTCATCGCCAAACCACCACCACTGTTCATTCATTATGAAATGGCAGCGCCCACACAAGACAATGAACGGGAACGGAATGTAACAGGACAGACTTGCGCCGACTCGCAACTGAAAAGGCAGTTATGATTATGAAAACACACTATAACTAGTGCACGTGGGCAAGGCCATACAAAAAATATCGTATTATACGACCGATTTGCACAATAAAAACTTCTGTCTACAAAAAGCACAAGAACCAAAAATTAATCACGTGACAGTCATAGAGGAAGATTCTTTGTAAGTAAGCTTTACAGATGGCTCGCTTACGCAATTATCTGCACGTGTCCTGATATGGAAGGCTTCGGTAATATCGCGTGCCATTTTGTTTATGCAACCCAACAAAATCTTAGTATCTGCTCAGCCACGATCCCGCCGATGAACTGAGCGCCGTCCGGCACTCCAAGGCAGCCGCGCGTGCCCAAGAACTCCAGGCCGTCGCCCAGGCCGAGGGGCTCGTAGCCGCACCCCGCCCAATACCGTCAGGCATCTTGAATAAAGTTTTCACTCACTCACTCTGAGCGTCTACAAAAGAGAGTATTAGGGTGAGCGGCGTGTGCTACCCAGCTCCGCAAACTGATTGTAACCTGTGCTCATTCCGCTTTCATGTCAAAGGACCAGACTTGACAGCAACGGCATTGCAGTAATGAAATTACTGTATTTAAATTACTTTTTGTTGTAATGCGTAATAAAATGAAATACTTTATGGGCTGGTAATTTGGTAAAGGAATGAATTACATCAAGTGAGTAATTTACTCATTACAATCCCAATTACTTTTGTCTAAAATATCGCATGCCCGCTCCTCTTATGATATCAAAAATTTACCAAGAAAAGAAAAAAAAGACATGGCTGATCTCTCCGTCTTAGGAATCGGTATAACACGAAAGTGAATTGGGTCTTTACAGAGGCAGTTGAGTGTTTATTGTGCATTGATATATGATAGGTTGTGCAATGTCTATTGATGTTTGGCAGCTATAGCGCCGTCATACACAAAGAAGGACGCACGAGACGAACGCAGAAGTATACTCAGGACGAGCGCGAACTACAACATTCACAGTTGTTATTATTATTTTTTTTGTGTGGTTGAGCAGCGCGCTCCTTTCGCAAACGTGGCCGCTACAGCGAGTGAAGTGACCTTCGTGCGCTCTGTAACTTCAACGCCTCTGGTTTGCATTTTACAGGCTCTGAAAGCGTTGTGTGTATCTGCAGCGTGGATTTAAAATTCGCGCCAAATTTAGCAGGCGCTACGTGGCTTCAGCTGGTGCCGCCTATGTTCGGCGACGATTCTACCATTCTACACTCTGCCACCAACCTCTCATATCTGTATTCGTGAGCAGCGGAGAAATGTAAGGGCCGTGCTGAGTGAGCTTCAACAAGCTTCGCTTTTTTTTTCTTTGGTTTTTGTATGTGTGTGTGTGGAGGGGGGGGGAGGATGTACTGCTTCTTTTGGTCTCCTGTTTTACACCATCCCTCGAGCGTTTTCCCCTCTACACCCTCTAGACTGAGTAGAGGGTGTTGGTTCCACGCGACAATGAAGTGGAATGCGAGGCTAATGCCGTCGTGCGCCCCGAACACAAAGCAGCGTTTCTATGGCGTCAAGAGAGCGTTTCGGCTACCAGCACTTTCTCTAAGCAGGTTGTCGAGAGATCCGCAGTGTTCAGAGGTCATTCCTAAAGTCCATAGACTTTTCCCTGTTCTTTCTTAAGTACCGACAATCATTGAAGCGCCGGCGACGAATCTCAGTGGCTAACGCTCGTTTTCGGTAGCCGTGTTCTTCCTAACTCTTTTCCAACACCTGGTGAAACGCGTCCCCCATTCACTAATGACACGTGGTTGACGGGAGGAGAAAGGCTCGTCGCGGTAGCATATTGTCCGCTGAAAGATGCGTGGCTAATGTACTTAGACGCACATGGCTTTGTAAATCTTCCAAGTTAGGAAGAAAATGGCGTCGGACGCCAGCTGCGCGTGAGGGAGGGCCGTGAAAGGAGGCAGTTGTCGGTACTTAAGTAAAAACGAAATATGTAGGGACTTTAGTCATTCCCTGCAAGTAAAGCTGCTATGGGGGCTAGTTGGTGCGAATACATGGCTTGTTCGCGCTGCCAGGAACTGGACGATTTTGAAACGGAAAAAGACACACACAGGGTGAAGCGCGTTAAGCCAGTTATTCCCTGCCCGTTGCTAATCGTCCTATTCAGCGCCCGCAGGGATTTGCTTCGGTGGCAACAGGAACAGCGGCGGCATCTGCAGCAGTGAATACCCAAGAGAACACATGTGGGCTATTGCTGCGTTCTGGCGAACAGCCACGACATCGTGGCTGTTCAGACACGTTGTTGGGAAGCGGGCAAATAGGGTTTTTCGGATATAACAGCGCAACCGGCCGCCGGGAACTGCTTTTTCTAGGCGCCAACTGCACATGCGTAGATCAGAACAACCTTTGTTTTTTGGGAAGGAAACATTTTCGAACTTGAGCGGTCAATGTCAATAGTATTACTCGACACGTGCTTTTCACGGCGTAGCAACTCGGGGTGACAGTGCTGGCACATTGGTAGTGATAGCGTCGGGAAGCGGCCTGGTCTTCGCGCTCGGCCACCTTCGATGTAACTGTTAAACATTCTACTTCATTTTGCATAGCCTTTTTCTTTTACGTAACTTTCGCCTTTTGTAGCAGAGAAAAACAAGACGGTCGAGCAACCTTGGAGCTCATTGCGTTCATTGATGCATTTCAACGGCCTGCTATGTGGGAGCGAGTAATAAAGATCGTTTAAAGAATGGAAGACGTGGGTGAGATTGATTTTCATAACCAACCAGTGTTGAGCTTGTAAAACTTCCTCACTTTGGTTGCTAATTTGTATCGAATGTAGTTATGTCCAAGTAAATTAATGTTCTCGGCCCGGCGCAGGGACGAAGAAGACGTTTATCAACGATTGATAAAGCGCATTTCTTTGTGGTGCTTTCTGTAATATGCAATGGGGGTTTCGGAAGACGCTCTCGAACTTTGCAAGTCGCATTTCTTGCCTGTCGTCAATATTTAGCAATTTAGCTGAATAGTCCTAACTAACAAATTAATTAATTACAAAAAAGTTGTCCGTAGTGCGGAAGGTGACTGTCGGTAATGTGCAACTGATTTCACTCGCCTACCTCTAATATTACATTTTTTAACCCTTGGCTAAAGATAGCTGGGACACCCGCAACGTCAAGCCATTTGGTCTCACGTTGCGCCGTGCCCCCACCTGGGCTGCAGAATCAAAGTGCCTGTTTCCTCTCCATAATCACCATACATCAGTTGGCCTTCAAGTTCTGTGGACTGTGGTGGTTTTTGGAGCCGCTAGTAGATGTCTTCCAGTATCTTGATATATGGTTCGTCGACAACCTGGTGATTCCGTAGTGGAGGCCGTATGGAGGCCACACTTTGACAACCAAAAGCTCGAAAAAAAAAAAAAAAAAGATTGCATCCTCACTTTCTCATGACGTCTAGGTCATGCTCCTAATCAAGGAGCCGAGTCAATCCAATATTTCTTGAGTGCACATCATATCTGCGATTATTGTACGGATGTGTCATGGGGCAATTTCATATACATGCTAAATTACCCCCCCCCCCCCCCCAAAGGCCTATTCTGTAGATTTTCTTCCAACTCAATATCCAGCGCCAAACAGACCACGTTTGGTGTCTTTGATTCGATCAGCGATACGCAAGTGGGGCTTCAAATACTGTAGCATTAAGATACCTTATCAAACTAAAAAAACATATTTGATACCGAAACACCCACTTTTATCGCGCGCAGTGAAAAAACAAAACGAAGGCGATAGATATATTTCAGAGTGCGAGCAGTTTGATGATGATGGTCGCGAGTGCCGCAGAGGGAAGGAGGGTAGAGGAGGCGTGCAAGCGACAATACACGGTAAGAAGGAAAGGGTTTTTGTTGCGTTCTCTCCCTCTCTCAACCCCTCCAACCAATAGCTTTTTCAGAGATGAGCACTGTCCGGCCTTTTTTTTTCCTTTCTCCTTCCTCCATTGGCCCTAAGCCGTGAAAGACGTGGCCTGCCCTTGTTACCCTTACTAACAGAGGGACCTTAACCCCTACCTCCGTGGACATTTGCTTCTGTGATCTCCTGGATAACGGTGGTAGACGTGGGCTAGTCTACGCATTTAGTCATCCCCGCTTACTACGTGCTGCCTGTTCGAGCGCATTCGTGTTTTTTTCCTCAGTCTTTGGATGTGTTACATGACAAGTGTTCCCGCCTCCACGCATCTGAAACCTCCAAGGTAAGTCGCCTCGTGTTTTTTTTTCCTGGTTCGTATTTTTCTTTTGTCTGATTTTCATATGTTACGTGGGGATATTCAAAGTACATGCGACCGAAATTTTGGTGCCCAAGAAATGTACTGCCGTGGAAGCACGCTCGTTTCTGGTAGCCATCTTCTTATCGCTTTTCCAGCGCCTTCTCTGTTCACCCGTGTCAAACCAGTCACACGGACAGCTTTAATTGCAGTTGTGCCGTCCTTTACAGGATTAACCGTAGTTAACGCGAGCACGGCTTGCCGTTGATACACGGGTTCAGTTGACCAGGCCGATCAAATCAATTGCTGACCATTGTGGTGAGCAAGAAGTTTGGGCACACCTTCGGCAGCATCGACGACAGCATCGACGTAGAGCACTTCTTTAGAAGTAGAAAATTGTTTTTGCAAGAATTTTTCCACGCTATCGTCGCCGTTACTAGAGGTGCACAGGGTGCATGTTTTTAGGGAGCGGAGGATTGTGCAGACTCGTGTGTATTTGTGGAGGAATAGTGTCTTTCGCATTAGTGGTTGGAGTTGGCCTGATGAGAGTTTCGAGTATGCACCTTCCGGTTTGTGTGTTGTAGAGGCGCGTATATTGTGAGGTTAAGTGAACTTCAATGTGTCCGTTTAAGGATTTGAACGTGCCTGTCTCCATGAGCCGTTCGGTGGACGTTCGAGTGGGTATTCCGAGAACAAATTTGAAGGTTTTGTTCTCTTCCCTTTTCATATAGGTACAGTTCAGATAAGGGAGAGACTAAGTGACCATATTGAGGGCGAAGGCTTGGATTAGGCGGGGGAGCTCTGCTTCTCGTAGCCCGCCGTGCTTATTGGATTTCCAGGCGTAGAGTGTGGTCCACAGTTTTCTGAAGTGCTTTATTAGTGTGTGTGTGTAGTCTATTTCGTTGTATGTGTACTCCAAGCACCCTGAGCCTGTCTACTTATGGTACGGGTGCGTTGTTTGGTGTTTTTTGTGTATCTGAGATGTGCTTTTCAGAGCCCCGATGGGCAGGGAGGAGGGGCAGTTCGGATTTAGTAGGTGAACAGACTAGACTCATGATACTCATTCTTGCTCTAACTCCTTAGGGAGTTTCGGCACAAATCAGGGATCAGCCTTACCCCCCCTCTCCTTTTCAATCAGACGTGCAACTCTGCTCTCTAAGCAGAATGTAGAGAGAGAGAGAGAGAGAGAGAGCTCTTTATTGAAATGCAGAGAATTTAGCCGGCGTATGTAAATTCGCTGACTTGCTACTCTGCGTGGGGAAGGGGATTGGGGACTGAAAGACACAAAGAGAGAGAGAGATATAGAAAAAAATATAAAAAGTTAAAATAGAATAAAAAAGAGGTAAAAACACAAACTGAGTTTTTTGTATCTTGGGCGGGGCCGTGTGCTGACAGTGACATTACGTGCTCTCAAGGTGTCATTAAAGTTTGTCGAATGTAAACGTGTCGTAACTCCAGTTTCGCCCAGCTGTAAGCATGCCGCGGGTTGGAAAGCGTGGGCGACGCAAGGCGATCACGCGACCAGGACACGTCTTGTTGCGGTAATCGAGTCTGTCGGTGGTTCTGCCCACGCAGCCGCCTACCTGCATACCAATAGCGAGTTTAGGTTAACTGTTATTTCACATCCTTCCTAAAGCTCGGAGTCTTCCTTCGTTTAATGTTACAGTGGTTTCCTATTGCATGCTTCGCTCATTCGGCGACGCTGCGCGTTTCTCAAATTATCCGATAAGCTAGTTTTATAGCCTTTGCCTAGCCAATGTCGCACTACTCAAGGCGCAATAGTGAGTCAGCGTAACTCGTTAACAGAGCCTCATTTGAAGTCGTGTTAGCGGGAAGAGATATCAGAACGTGCGTAGTTGCGTTACTTGCAAAAAAAAAAAAAGTGTAAGACAACGAGGTGCTGCATACGGACCTACTTGGATATATAAAGAACGTAGACGACGCAACATCTTTATCAAATCGGACGAAGAATATTTCACTAAACCGCAGCAACGTAAATTATGCCGCAGTAGCCGAGCTTCCGAGCCTGCACTTTAGCGCAATATTGTAGCGTGAAAGAGCAGTACTAAAAAGAACAGTTCGACTAGTTGATGCGAATTGCTGAGATGAAGCACGCCTGGCGAGCGTGAAAAATACGTCGTACTAAACCTAGAAACAGGCGCTTTTACAATCCCTACCAACTCCAGCCGGCGACTGCAGCGCCGCGGCGCGGTCACGGCGTGAACTATTACGAGCGCGCGAAGCTAGGTGCTTTTTCTGACGACCGCGCGCGGCCTAGGCACCAAAATGCGCGAACGTCCCTAGCCGTTTTAGTCCCTAAAGTGCCTCACCTGGTCACGTGACGTTTGCGTTGACGTCAATATACACGCCACGGCAGCTTTTTTTTTTTTTTTCGCTTTTCCATCTGAAGCCCGTTTGAAGGCGAGACAAGTCAGGGCGAAAACCGAAAGCACGCGGTAGGTGTTGTCCCGTCTTGTGTGGACGAGAAAGCCTCGGATATCAACATTCCTTTCTCCGTGGAACATACGAACGTCGGAAAAGAGCTCGGTCGCTGTCGGGCCCGTCATCATTCGGTGTTGTTGCGTGTGAGGAGGTGTTTGCCATTTGTTACGCGTCCATCTGCCATGCACACGAGCATGCGGTCATTTCGATGGCAAAGCCGGTATGAACGCGATGTGTGCTTCTTGTTTTGTGAACTCTCATTACTATGAGATAACCAGCCGGTGTCGTTATGACCTGTATTGAGGCTTCTTTTCGCAACGTGTAAACGACTGCAAACGGCAAGCGACTGCATCGGCAGCTTCCAGTTGTTTACGGACGAGTACGTACTGGGTGATTCCACGTAAGATCGAACAAACGATGGCTGGTCGACCTCTCAAATTTATTTCAAAATTTTATATATTATTGCCTGATGAGTGCAAAGAAGAGATCCGCAATTTGTTTTGCCGCCAAAAATTTTTTCGAACCACAGGAAATCAATAATGACGAAGAGGTGGAGTGGAGCGCTCATCCGCTCTGCTGTTTTGGCCAACTTTCGTTATGAATTGCACAAAATATATTAAAGTTAGGTAGCTCAAATTTATTTACCTAAATATATGCATGTTTTTGCTTCTGCTCAGGTATTTTTAGTTTTTATGCGTCGTGTAGATGTTTTTATAAAAAACCTCGAAAATGGCCCAAGCGGCAAAATTTTCTTTACTTTGAAGGTATTTATCTCAAAAAGGTCTTGTAGCAGAGCGACAAAAATTCTGCATTACGTTCTTCGCATGCTTATCTACCAAACTGCCAAATCTTGTATTTATATAACTTTTCAGTAAAGAGATATGATCGGGCTAAGTTCAAGAAAACACCGAACAATGGAAACTTCTGACGACAATTAAAAAAAAAAACCATTTTTAAAATTTTTTAAACTTTGTCCACTTATTCTCCTCCACATCAGCTTTCACAATCATTAAAAACATGTTGCATAATGTCGTTGCACTAATAGTTATGGCCCCTCCAATGAGACCCTTAGGCAAGGATGGGCAATTCCGACTTCTTGCCCAGCATTGTGTATAAAATGCAGGCAGGATTGAATTTCTTTTTATTAAAAGGTCAGCAGGTACCTAAAAAGGTGTCGCCGGCACTGAAGACGTTAATTTTGAAATTATTTGGTCACTGCAGCGGCCACGAGCGCGGAGCTACCGAGTAGGCGCGCGCGCACCCGAGATGCTCGTTGTAAGAGACGGCGCAGTGAGAGCTCGTTCTCGCGTCCTCAGACCCAGGGGCGTAGCCAGAAATTTTTTTCGGGGGGGGGTTCAACCATACTTTATGTATGTTCGTGCGTGCGTTTGTATGTGTGCGTGCCTATATACGCAAGCAAAATTGAAAAAATTTCGGGGGGGGGGGGGTTTGAACCCCCCCAACCCCCCCCTTGGCTACGCCCCTGCTCAGACCGATTGAGTTCGAGACAGCAACACCTCCCGGGTGACTTGAACGCACGTGCACTGGAGCTTCGCTATTCATTCCGCCCTCTGTTCGCATCTCAGCTAGGCGCTGATAACACGGCGGAGATGGAAGCAAGATGAAAACTCTATAAGGGAGCTATGAGCGCTCGCTTCACGCACGCTGCTGCCACAGAAACTGCGCTGCGCCAGTTGCGATCAGTGGAAAGCATGAACGTGGCGCTCCAGTGGCAAAGCAAAATATGGATTGTCAAAGGAAAGAAAAGCAAAACTATCGGTAACCGGATGCGCTTGTCTATAGATGTCGGCAGCAGACGGCGTGAACTGGCCGCGCGTTCGGTGCGCTGTTCACACTTCATTCGGCGCGGATAGTTCTTGTGCTTTGCTCTTACTCTACTCCTCCTGGGCGTCTCATGACGAGAAAGTATAGCTCTGAATGAGTTTATTGTGGAGACTACCTTTCGAAGCACAAGAAGCTTAAAGGAGTACTGACACGAATTTTAAAAAATTTCGGATTGTTGCTCTAAATAAAAATACTGGTGTCGAGAAACGTAAAACGACTATTGTGGTGCCTGGGAATGCATCCTATATATTTTAATTAGCGCCACCTTAAAAAGACACTTTCGGTTTCGATATCGAGGGGGTGGCTTCTCAGTGTCGTTTCATAGCAGTGTGACGTCACGGAGATACAGAAATTTGCGACGTACTAGCGGGAAATCCGTCATCTGCTCGTGGTGCAATAGACAACAATGAGTGAATTGTCGTCTAGTGACCCTGACAGTGATTTCTACGATTTAGGCTGCATGCAGGACGCAGAACTCGCGAACTAGGAGGAACTGTCTTGACTTGTCGGGATAATGTCCTTGCAGTGTGGCTGGCTTGCAATTGCTCAGCGACGAAAACTTCAAAGTCAAATTAAAATATTTTATACGTGTTCTCCGACTCCAGTGTGTGGACAGCGTGGACTCTGCATACCAACGAAGCAAAAAATGTCCCTTTTGCGATGTCTCAAAATCGTGTCAGTACTCCCTTAATTATTGCAAAGAAGCCAAAATTTCGCAGAGTTACCGATCTAGACATAAATGCTTTGAAGGAACGTCTAACGCCCGAAAGATCAGTGACTGTCAGTGAGACGGACTACTTGTGCTACGCGTGCTTTTGCTACCACTGCAATGAAAGATCTTCACGGAACGCACACTGTAAACCACTTTGCACCCTTAAGGGGGTTTCAAGCAAGCAAAACACCCTTCTGCCTAACCAAATTTGCAAAAATTAGGGTGTAAAGGTGCTTTCCTTCCCCAAAACAGCCTTTAGGGGGTAATGCTCTAGCTAAACACCCTTTAGGAATTAAGGGTGTTATGTGTTATCGAAACACCCATGGCCCATACCACAGCGTGCCAGATGATAACTGGGACTCGCTGATTAAAATGTCGTTGGATGTTCGGCAAGTTTAGATTAAAAGATATGTCTCTTTTAGGGATATCTACAAGCGTACCATAAATTTACGCCTATTCTCCTAATGTTTAATGTTCATTTATACGGAACAGAAATATCTCCACCGGCACTGAATGGCGGCTTAAGATACTATGGCTATATATACCAGATGGTCAGTGTAAAGCTGTGTAGCACGAGCGCTCCGTCCATGTGGTATTTTACAATACGCTTTGTTGTGTGTGCCGCGGTGTGGCGCGCGCGCACCTTCTATGCTGATGTCATCTATAATTGCATGTTCCCTGACTGGTAGATTTTTTTTCAAAATTTTCAGTGATAAGGGTGTTTAGGCCATTGGAAACACCCTATGGTATGGGTGTTTTGATACGTGAAAACACCCTTTTCCAAGGGTGTAAGGGTGTTAGCTATAGACACGGCAAAACCCCCTTAAGGGTGTAAAGTGGTTTACTGTGCACAGTTTAACGATGACATTCTTATGCCCCCTGAAAAAGAAATCGACGCAATTAACCAGATCACTGCGACTACCGGTGCACGTGCGTTCAAGTCACCCGAGAGGTGTTGCTGTTTCGAACTCAATCGGTCTGAGGACGCGAAAACGAGCTCTCACTGCGCCCTCTCTAACAACGAGCATCTCGGGTGCGCGCGCGCCTGATCGGTAGCCCCGCGCTCGTGGCCGCTGCAGTGACCAAATATTTTCAAAATTAACGTCTTCAGTGCCGGCGACACCTTTTTAGGTACCTGCTGGCCTTTTAAAGGGACCGACAACTGCCCAGAACATGAAATGAGATGACTGCACTGATGGAAAGACTGTCCGTCGCATTGACTCAAACCAACCCTGTTTATCTCGTAAGAGGTGGATTTATATTTTTATTTCTTCATTGAAAGTCGCGAAAAATGACCTTTGGCGCCTCTGGCGGGAAAATCATAAACGGTCTGATGAAGCCGGTCACGTGACCATTGATTGGTGTACGCGTTCGATGACTTTTTGTTAGTACTGAAATATTGTTCACTTCTTTATATTAAAATGTATTACTCCATAAAAATGTACATATAGGCCTGCGTTAGTTGTATGCAACAAAGTGGCGCTGCCTTCGCTTGGCTCGTGTATCGAGATAATAACGACGCCGGTACAAGCCATCCATGACACAGGCGCAGGCAACCTTGGGCGCAGGCGCACACAACGCTGTACAAATGCCGGGAAGGTGTATAAAGCCACATCATCTCACTGTAAGAGCTTGCTATTTTCAAAAATGGTTGGAAAGCTCAAAATAAAGGTGGTTCAGCATAGTTACAGTAACTCCTGCGAAAGCAGAACAACGACATCTTTCACAAGGGCTAGCGGCATCACTATCAATTCTCAGCGTTGCTGGAGCAAGCCTTCAGTCGTGTTTGGAGCCTTTCAGATCGAAAAATACTGCTCATAAAATAACTACGTGCTTTTAGAATAAACCACTACAGCTACAAACGCTACGAAGGGTGAGCTTCCTGTCGCGCCGTAAAAAACTGGGTCGAGAATAATCAGTTGTCGGTCCCTTTAATAAAAAGAAATTCAATCCTGCCTGCATTTTATACACAATGCTGGGCAAGAAGTCGGAATTGCCCATCCTTGCCTAAGGGTCTTATTGGAGGGGCCATAACTATTAGTGCAACGACATTATGCAACATGTTTTTAATGACTGTGAAAGCTGATGTGGAGGAGAAGAAGTGGACAAAGTTTAAGAAATTTACAAAATGGGGTTTTTTTAATTGTCGTCAGAAGTTTCCATTGTTCGGTGTTTTCTTGGACTTAGCCCGATCATATCTCTTTACTGGAAAGTTATATAAATACAAGATTTGGCAGTTTGGTAGATAAGCATGCGAAGAACGTAATGCAGAATTTTTGTCGCTCTGCTACAAGGCTTTTTTGAGATAAATACCTTCAAAGTAAAGAAAATTTTGCCGATTGGGCCATTTTTGAGGTTTTTTATAAAAACATCTACACGACGCATAAAAACTAAAAATACCTGAGCAGAAGCAAAAACATGCATATATTTAGGTAAACAAATTTGAGCTACCTAACTTTAATATATTTTGTGCAATTCATAACGAAAGTTGGCCAAAACAGCAGAGCGGATGAGCGCTCCACTCCACCTCTTCGTCATTATTGATTTCCTGTGGTTCGAAAAAATTTTTGGCGGCAAAACAAATTGCGGATCTCTTCTTTCCACTCATCAGGCAATAATATATAAAATTTTGAAATAAATTTGAGAGGTCGACCAGCCATCCTTTGTTCGATCTTACGTGGAATCACCCTACTGTACATACATGCCAATTATGTAAGTAAATTATGTTAGAGTGTTCTGCGGCAAACACGATCCGCAATCGTTTCCTCGCCGTTCAGCAGGCTGTAGTGCGGCAACAGGCTGTAGCCGCAGATGGGTTATTGCGTCGCTGCTTCCATTCATTTGTGCTTGGTCGGTTAATTTCGCCTGGAAAGCCAGTGCGAATGCATTGTGCGCTGTTTTGTTGAACTCCCGTCATTAAAAGCAAACTGGTCTGTGCCTTGATCACCGTGTAGATTCTTGTTTTCATCGTTTTCTCTTTTCCATTTAACAGCAAGAACGCGCGCAATGTTCAAATTGCCAAGACAGAACGAGACATCGTCAATACTTCCTTTTGGGCAGGTTGGTTCATTGTTGACGAGTAACCGCGCGAACACACCCACTAGGGCAGTGGTTCTGAACTGGATGTCCACGGACCCCAACGGGTCCGCGACACTCACAAAAAAAAAACTTTTTGGAGGCTGACTAATCCCTGCGACAGCGGCCCCTTTTCATTTGTGGTATGCTTCGCCGTGAAAAAAAAAAGCTAACCTATAATTCCACTTCTCTATCAGATGGCTTCAAAGCTTCTGTTGCAGTTGTGTTCGGCATATGTGCGCGAGCACACTTTCTCTAGCTTTCAATATTTGAAGAACAAACATTGTTAAAAAAGAGGTTGAAGGTTGCTGCAGACAGCACAGCTTGTTAACAAGCTGTTGACATCGAATCGGCGTGGCACATTACTGTGACCATGCTTTGCCAGGGAGAAAGAAAAGCCACCTGTTTCAGCTGCATGTTGTGTTAATTTATTACTCTGACCCTTTGTCTCTCACTGCAAGAGGTGTTCAGATCATCCATGGCTGAGAACCACTGCACTAGAGAAGACACGGACACACTAGCGGTGACCTACAACTGGATTACAGGGGCCCTGGAACGCCTTTTAATCTGCAAACTGCAGCGCTGTAGTGCGTGTAATGCTGAATACTGAGGTGAATGCAAAAAGGATGATCGAAATCAGTGCATTCCATAGTTCGAGAAGAAGCAATGAAGACTACACGCTTAATTTGTGTCTCAGGGCCCCTTTGATGGCAGAATGACACACTTTATATATGCCAGAGTGAAGCATGGGAAAAAAAGAGGGATGCAAAACAAGGTTTAAAGGCCAACTCCGGCGATTTTTCGAGGTCGATGGATCTCAGTGAAATTCGCTGGGTACGTTCCTTTGCACGTTTCCGTTATTTATGCCAAATTACAGGCTTGAGACATGCGCAGATTGTTTGCAAATGAATTTTAAAGATTGTCTGCAAACGCCCTCCTGGCTTCCCACAATTATTGGCAACATTGCGTCTGTGACGTCGGTGTTGGCAAGGCGGCGGAAGTGACGCAGCCGAGGGCACCGCTAACTTCGGCGCTTAGACCGCTAGAGCGAGCGTCTGCTGTGCACAAGGCGACAGACAGCGCTGGTTTGGCCGGCGCTTCGCTGGTCGTCCCGGCTGTCACAGTTTTCATACTCTGCGCCGGCGTGACCGGCATGCCTTGCACGACTTCCGGTTCGTTCGTAACAACGTCTACGTCATACGTAGACAGTACACTCGGTTGGGTTTCGGTTTCGGTGTTGCGGTTTTTTGCTTATTTAAAATTATTCTCCAATTTGCCGGGTATTTCTGCTATCGGGCCCGTAACAGGAGCGTCTCAGGAACATAAAAGCACCATTACTTTGACATGGCCAAAAAATCGCCGGAGTTGGCCTTTAACACACAAAACATTATATTTATTTTCCTTTGAGATCCAAGATGCAACAGCCGCATCCAGAAGATGAAACTCAGCATTAAAAAGGGCAAGAGATGGTGCTAGTGCACTTATCAAATGTCTTAATATGATAGGCTTCTAAACTGATACGTGCAGTGCTGCCTTCACTCCTATCGCAAACCGTCGTCCCTTTAAACCGGGCCACACATTTTGCTGACAGGAGCAACTAAATGTGCGTACTTGTAATCTACCTTTTGCAAGTTTTATGCGTGTTTCCCCAAATGGTGATTGACAAAGCGCCCAGTTCCGCCAACGTAGAACATCCCACATGACATTGGAATGCAATATGCCACTCCTGTGGAACACTTGACCAACAGCGTTTTGTGGTTCTTCCAGTATCCACATTTACTGGTGTTGCAAATGCATGGCCACAGCTTTCCCACCTTATTGGGAGTAGACAAACAAATTGTGACACCGTGCCTACTTCCCATCTTCTTAAGATAGTGGGAAACTATATGAACGTATTGTACAACCTCTGGCCTAAGGGTCTTCCGGTGATCATTCGCAGTTACGCATCCTGTTCCGCGTTTCAATTTTTAGCGGAGGGTTTCAGGAAGAGCAGTCAAGACTGAGTTGGGGAACCCTGCAGCCGAAAGACTGCATATGTGGTTCTCAAAATTGGGCACCATTTGATGTGAGCACGATTTTTTTAGAGCAGATTCCAGGCACATCAAAGCTGTAGCTCTCTTATTTGTCTTAAAATGTGCTGGATCAAAGGGAAGCAATCCCTACTTAGCCCTCGGGTAGTAGCCCCAGCAAGCATGTTCTTTGCAGAATATCTTAAGGTCTAAAAACCGCAAAACCGAACGCTCTCGAAGTTCATGGGTAAAATGCAACCCAAGTAGTTGTGAGCTAAAAACAGATGAAACTTCACCTACTGTACAGGGGTAGGTGAAGTTGGTAGTTGCTGCACGAGTACAGAGCACCAACTCATCTGAGAGAGTTGCTATGCAGTTGCCACCCACTACGTAATTGCATGTACAGTTTCCATGTAGCACCACTCTGTATGACAGGTGTTGTAAAGAAACAATTGTGTTGAATGAGCGATAGATAAATAAGATTTGTTTGATTTTTTTTATCTAAATGCAGTGTGCCTGAAATTTTAAACCATGTGTTAGTATAGTGATTCTAACAGAATGTTGTCCATTGTCACAGGGATCTTTTGGAGGCAGATAAAGTTATACAAACATAATAGCAGCCCTATATGCTCTCTTGCTTCATGAAAAACTTTGGTAAATAAATATGCTTTCTGTGTATACTTGTATGTACTTCCAGGAGCTGCTGCACTGTGTGCCATTTATTCAAGCCTGTGTTCAGTACTAGCATTGAGAAGTGAATGTTTGCGCACACTTGGACACCATTGTGTGTTTCAATGGTTACATGTCTATGCATAGAGTCAGTGTTCCAACAACTAGTATATCAATAAATGGACAAGTTCAGTTGCCCGCAAAGTAAGTGCATTGCAGACCATTTTGCCACATGCCTTGTGGAAAGTTATCAAGTCTCACAGAGCGAATTATTACCACACCAGAACGTAGCATTCATTGAAATTTGGCACCTCACCCACTACATACAAATTTACCCTGTCACTTGAGCACGAGTCATGCAGTTGCAATATAAAAGTGCATCAACAATACGCCCGCATACAGCACCAGGCAGTGCCACAATACAAAACTGTCGTGGCTTAGCTTATTTAATGGTTAGGGAAAAAGGGGAGTCCAGTGAAATATGACAATTAAGCCACCTAGGAAATGATTCTCTCACCGTCTGAAAGCAAATTCAATGCAGTAAAGCTGGAATACTGAAGTACACATCTCAGAATATGGCTACTTGGTAAAGAAGATGCAGTCAGTCTTAATAATGGCAGTTGCAAACAAACATATTTGATACAGGAAGTGACATTAGATGAAATATGGTGTGCTATGGCATTCCCAAAAGCTTTTCCTGTGTATTATATTACATGGTCACCTGACATGCACTTTCCTGTGCGTCTGCGAGAGGAGTGCTTAAAAAGCAGCTAATCTCTCATCCAATAGCCCTGAAAGACCTGCAGGAGAAAAATGTGCAAATGTAACCATTGGCATTGTATCCCATTATCAAGTAAGAAATGCAAAAATGTTGGACTGGCCAATCCTAATGCGGGTCATTCTGTCTTCAGCAACAGTTCACCAACATTGCATTTGGGAGCACGACCTATTAGTGCTTCAGAATCTAGCACAGGACACAACACAAAGGCAGACTAAAATAACACGATTGCCACAGTCTTGCTCAGTGTTTGTATTGCATACAGCACGAGATGCTGCAATGGCACCTCCTTATTCAGACCTCCACAGTGGTTAAACCAACATGCTCCACAGTGGTTAAACCAACAGAATGCCCAGACACACAAAAATTGATAGATATGGTTAGTCTGGGTGTATGTGTAACGAAGTAGGACATCGATGCTAAATATTGTAAATATTGCACTTAGATGAGTTATAACCACTACGGAAGGCTCCAGCACACGGTAAAAGAGAACACCAGCACATTTCAATAAAATTATCTATTTGTAAATAACTTGCGTTGAAGCACCGTAAACGAAGTACTAGTACTGCGCCGCAATAATTTAGGGCTTTTAGGCACGCATTAATGTTGCTGGTCAAAGTTGCAGTATTCCAGAGCAAGAAGATATAGGTGCCAAGGCCGCGCAACTGCCTCGGTCCTTTTACTAATGCAACCTTTCAGAAAAAAAAAACTGCAATGGTTAACTGCGACAACGGAAGAAGCCTTAGCTGAGATTTCACACCCGACAAGATGTACTGTCAGAGTATGCAAACAAGATGTGCTGAAGAAGTACGGTGCGCACATGCAACCATGAGCGCAGGATATCCTCACGTTTTGCTATTTCATGAACGACGCAAGCTTCCACTCCTAGTGCAAAGCTCACCGGCGTACACACACAACACTGCTGTACCCGAGCGCTCCTCACGCCGCCCGCGATTCAAAAGTGCTCGTGACACCTGTCCCTGCTGCACGGTCCAAAGTAATCCGTAACAAATACCGCCACTCAAATTGCAACCATACTGCAATCAGTCCTGATCGCACTTAAAAGCGACCACACAGCAGCAAGTACCCGTCGTCAGTGCGCATTCATCACTACCACTTGCACGAAACAGCCAACACTCACGTATCATTACATTCGCAGGAGGCGCCAATATTACAAAAATACAAACGGGCGCACAACACACACAGCGCAACCATGGCGTTTGCAATCGCTCCCCGCTCCAGCCACTGCTAGGGACTAAAATGGCTAGGGACGTTCGCGCATTTTAGTGCCTAGGCCACGCGCGGTCGTCAAAAAAGCCCCTAGCTCTGCGCTGCTCATAATAGTTCGTGCCGTGACGCGCCGCGGCGTTGCAGTCGCCGGCTGGAGATGGTCGGGATTGTAAAAGCGCTAGAAACAGAGAGGACAGCGCGTAAAACACCAACTGTGATTCGCGCCGACGAGCCCAGATTTCCTGAAAATTAAAGATCCAGTTGAAGTTTACGCTGTGCCTATACGTCTTTGTTGCGCGAAACAGATATGTGCCAAGTATAAAATTCGCACCAACTATAGGTGAATATTAAAGTCCTACGTTGTGCTACAATAGACCATGCAGTTACACCACTTCTACTTGTTGAGTATACAGCTTAACCAAGTAAACATTCAGTTCAAGTTTAGCGCGCTGTCTTTCGTATTTCTCGAGTTCGTGGGACGTCTTTTTTAGCCCTAAACAGACATGTTTCAAGCCTACTATTTCCAAGATAGAGGCAAGTAAATATTCCTGAGATTTCATTCTTTACTGCGTTCCAAAGCTTGCGCAAGCGCGCAACCATTAACCCTAAAATTTGGCACCATCAAGGAGGTTGCTATACGATTCTGTTGTTCCAGGCAAATTAACGTGATTACGACCACGTAGTGTTCAGAAGTATGTGTTATGCCCGTGGATGCCAAGATATGCCTGTTATGTTTTGATTGCTGCTGCCGCATAGGCCTGACTGGCTGCCCAGGCGGCGCTGCGAAAACGGTGCTAAAAAGCGCCCCCTACGACAAGTTCTTTGGTTTCGAGTAGTCAGACAGGCGGCTGCATGCAGCACTAAGCTCAGATGCGCAATGGAGCCGTCGCTGTCGGTTGTGCTGCGCTTTGGATCTCGGCCAATTTCTGGCGTGGCTGAGTTCTTCAGGCCAAGCAATCTGCGTAAACGCAAGAAGCTCGTCAACGTCAAGTATGTTTACGACGTGCAGGAGATTGAAGGAACCATTTCGGCGCGCTGCAACTCACAAGTGCATCGAATCTCATACGACGTTGAACTCGAGTTAAGTTTTACGAGGCATGCTCGCGCGATTAACGACAGTGCATAAACGAAAACATTGCTGTTAAGAAAGCCGACATGATTTGCATTACACGACGAAACGGAATCAAGAAAGGTGCAGTGACGAAGGCTAGCCGTCGGCGGCCCGAATGAGCGCATTCGCGTCGTGTGCCGTTTTCTGCCGCATTCAGTCGCAAACACACTCCCCCCCCCCCCCCCCCCCCCCCCCCCCCATGCACGGTCGTAATTTTCAACATTTGCTTCTAGGGAATTCGTCAAATTCTGTCAGCGTACGGTGGCGGTCGAGAAGCGACGGCGCGCAATGTTTACAGCCGGCCGCTGGAAGCAGCCGGCTGTCTCGTTTCGCACGAAATGCCGGCTGCATATCCTCGTGATCGCCGTCGGCAGCCACGGCGTGCCGTCTGGACTGCACACAGGGAATATATACATATATAAACGCGTGCACGCGCGTACGAAAAGTAATCAGCACGTTACGTTGCAAACCACGTTTTGCTCGCGTACTCACTTCACGCGTCGGACGGCACGTTTCCAGCGGTTCCGTCGCTCCACTTCGTACGGCTTTCAGGGGAACCAGTAAAACCGCACATTAGGATCCTTACCCCCATGTTCGAGGCAATTAACCACGCAACAATAACGGCGGCGACCGCAATTCGGGACCGCGCGCTGCTCAGAGCCGTCGCCCAGACCACCTGCTTTCGGCACGGTTTGTTGAAGCAGGGATCGCTCGTCAAACATGTAAGACTCTGCAGGCATAGCGGACAAGTTCCTGCGTACGTTTTAAGCACTTTTTGAGCCTGAAAACTAGGCGCAAAATTAAGTAAAACGCTTAAAGCAACTTAGAACTGCGTAACTCGCCGGTCGGCGTCCAGTTTTGACTACCCAAGCAACTTCGGCGCACGCCACCAGGCTCCGCCACAGTACTCAAAACTCCAGCGCGTCAGCCCTATACGTTTATTTTATCACTCACCGATAAATTGCTCATTCTGACGCAACAGCGCTGCGTTACCGATGTCGTGGACATAAAGATCTTCATTACACAGAGAGCTGTTTTTACTGCACGTCATACATTTGTAAGACACACTCTTTATGTTAAAGGGACCGACAACTGCCCAGAACATGAAATGAGGTGACTCCAGTGATGGGAAGATTGTCCGTCGCATTGACTCAAACCAACCCTGCTTTTTTGTTTCGTGAGAGATGGATTTATATCTTTATTTCCTTATTTGAAAGTTGCGAAAAATGACGTGTGCCGCCTCTGGCGGCAAAAATATGGACAATCCGATGAATCCGGCCACGTGACGGTTGATTGCTGTACGCGCTTGACGATTTGTTTGTTAGCATTGAAATATTGTTCGTTTCTTTCTATTAAAAAGTATTACTCCATAAAAAAGTACATATAGGCCTGCGTTAGTCGCATGCATTAAAATGGCGCTGCCTTCGCGTGACGTAATGATCCCATGCTCGTCAGCATGTGTTGAGCAACTTTTCAGCGTGCTCATGCAGCCTTGCACGCAGTTTCCAGGTCGTTAAGATATTGGAGCGACATAGTCTTGCTACCTACACTCTGTCTCAGAAATGACGCGAGCTGCTACTCGGCGCGGCCGTGCATATGCGTAGTGACGTTTTCGATGACTTGGCTTGGCTCGTGCATCGAGAGAGTAACGACGCCGGCACAAGCCACCCGTGACACAGGCGCAGGCAACCTTGGACGCATGCGCACACAACGCGGTACAAGTACAGGGAAGGTGTAAATGCCACACCATCTCATCGTAAGAGCTTGTTATTTTCAAAAATAGCTGAAAAGCTGTAAATAAAGGCGGTTAGGCATATAGTTACGGGAACTCCTGCGAAAGCAGAACAAGGATAGCTTTCACAAATCGCGAGGAGGGCTGGCGGCATCGCTATCAATTCTCAGCGTTGCTGAAGGAAAGGTACGTCCGTCTTTAGAGCCTTTCAGATCGAAAAATACTGCTTATTAAATAACAACGTACTTTGGGATTAACTACTGTAGCTACCAACACAGCGAAGGGTGAGCTTTCTGTCGTGCCGTAAAAAAATGGGTCGAGAAAAATCAGAGGTCGGTCCCACAACCAATTTTCATGGTACCTATTTTCTTCAGCGCAGCGGAAAGCTATATATACGGAACGAACGTGGAAAACGCCGTGAAACATTTGTAATCAGAATTTTTCCATCTGAGGCGAATATGAAGTCATTATACACACGAGGCAACATATGCTGCAAACAGTGAGCGCGAGAGCGGTTCGTGTTCGAGCCCGGTGAGTTACTGCGCATGCGTGCACCTCGCGGACATGCGCCGCGGCTCGACATGGTCCACTGGCGGCCGCGAAGGCAGTCCCGCTTCTCACCATGCAGCTCCTTTTACCTCGTAAAAGTGAGTGGGGCTGGATAATAATATACATACTCTAACTTTGAGGACTAATTATGGCACTCATGAGAGTATCAGACTACGTACAGCAAAGTGATCGACTTCATAATCCAGGATCAAGGCTGTTCCGCTAGGCTGGGTAACATACCGGTTTTTGTTACTTTTACACACGCTTAAAAATATAAATTCTACTCGCAACGCAAAAAGGATGCTGGAATCGGTCACTATTTTACGGTCTTTTCATTTATACCAGGATCTAATCCCACGTTCTGGCTAGTGGTCGGTCGCTTTAAAGAAGAAGTGTGATACAAAAAATTTACACCTTTAAGCGTTCTTTTGTAATGAGCAGCTAACCATTCACTTATCACGCCTGGAAACCTCGTTTGCTCGAGCGCGCAATGGTTAATTGTATGTAGATGATTTTATAGCACCCCGTCGCACCTTCGTTATCATAGAGCGCCGAGAGAGGGGAGAAGGCGGGTCCCAGCGGGGTTTTCATGTAAACATAGCTGGTATACGTGGGCACACAAAACCGCGTGCACATGAGCCCCGCGTTCGCAACACTTGTCAACGAAGTCTTCCTGGGTGCCGCCGTAATTCGATTTGGGATGTTGCAAACGTGCGTAATCCCCCCCCCCCCCCCCCACTTCCCCTCCTCCCAAATGCACTGCCCAGGCGTGAGCGTCAGCCTTTATACTCCCTTGCAAGTCCAAAAAGTGTACGTGCTCCCTGTTTCCATTCCAAATGTCTGCAATAGGAGAGAGCGCTCACAAGGAGCATGGTAGCCAACACAAACATCGGTATGCAAGTGATTATTGGTTGTTTACATTAAAAACAAGTTGGTGTCGATGTCGTGAGCTGGTGTATTCGCGTACAGTTGCGCAACACGCATTTCAATGTTGATTTCCAATATGTTCTAGGCTGTATTCGACGTTGATAATTTTTAGATGATGCGTGTGTTCTCACAAAAGTCTATCCTTCTATTGTCTCGCCTTCAAAATTTTTGTGTCAGTGCTCCTTGCCAGTGCTAATGCCAAGGAAAGTTTGTAGGACTGAAATCAATATACGCAACAACGTCAGGGGTTTCGCGTGGAGCACTTTTATATGCTCCACGTGCGCGAAATCTCCCTATATTTGGACAAATGCCCATGCACACGATGCAGGCGTGTGAATGTGAAACTAACGCAAAACGAGTGAATCACAGAAATGAATTGAATGCGTTGCTCCTTGTATACTAAAGCCAATAAAAAATATGAAGTATCGTGCACATCATCTGACAATATTCAACAACGCTGATGCTCATCGTTTCGACTTCCTTATGCAGGCCCCATATCTGACTGAGGAAAGACTACCTAGGAGTTCGAGTTCTTCATCTGTCATCAACCGGACTCCCAGATCATGGCCGATGCGCATTCCGCGCCATGCAGAGCTTATGGCGTCTGTGACACTGGCGACGCGGTAGCCTTCCCTCGTCATCTACACATGCCGTGCACCAAAGTCAAAGACTCGGACTGCCAGTTGCTGCTGTACCTAAGAAGTACGAGAGAACTGTTGCTTGGCGCTTCTTTGGAGCTGGTTGAAGACCAGCGACGACCCGGCGGCCTTCGTCTGGCTGTGGTTCAGGCTCCCGCGTCCCCATGCCCTTTGCCTTGTTCATTGGACAAACGACGCAAGGAGGTGGCGCTGCATTACGCCGAGCACCTTCTGTCCGAGCACAGGTGTATAACAGCAGTCGAGATAAACGGCAGCACGGAGCAACCACAGTCTCTTCTTGCCGCTCTGGGACGCAATCTCGCCGTGAAGAGCGTGACGGTGCGCTTAGCGTTGGACCACATATATGATTCGAATGTTCACGTTCTCGAGGTGGTGAACGAACTTTCGCATCTGGAAGAACTTGAGTTCGCGTCCGTCAGCTGCAATGTGCAATCGCGTTGCGAAGACGCCACGCATTTGAAGGGACCTCTGATGGAGCGAAGGATGGAGCACCTCCGAAGCCTCGACGTGTCCGTGCTCACACTGAGATCGGAGAGTGTTCGTCGACTTGTCTGGGCGCTCATTTGGAACCGCACCATCACCGAACTTGCAGTGCCAGAGTGCGTATTTTGCGCCTACTTTCACGGCAACGGTGAACTGTTTGCCAGATATCTCAGAAAGAAGGACGCGACGCTAAGGAAACTGACGCTGAAGTCTCTGGGCGTCTTCAAAGACACGGAATATGCTTTGGCCGCTCTTGCCGAAGCGTTTTGTGCTATGACCACTCTGGAGGAACTGAATATGGACATCTGGTTGGATGAGGACGGCTTGTGAGTATTCCAAGTCGCTTAACGTCTCTCGGGTAAAAGTGTGCTTGAGACACAGACACACACACACACACACACACACACACACACACACATATATATATATATATATATATATAATATGGGTAAAGAGAACTTCTTCTGGCTACCGTAATAAAAATTGTGAAAAACTTCGTACTGCAATATAAGAAACAAAACAAATATTTATTTTACCCTAACTGTTTCGGCTCTCGGTCCAGCCTTCTTCGGAGGATGTCATTGAAATTACATCCTCCGAAGAAGGCTGGACTGCCAGCCGTAACTGTTAGGTAAAATAAATATTTGTTTTGTTTTCTATATGGTAGTACGAAGTTTTTCACTATATATATATATATATATATATATAACTCATCCCCCGAAGAAGGGAGGACCCCTCCCGAAACTGTTGGGAATTAAATATTTATATCACTGTTGACAACGCCTCCATTGTATTATACCTATTACCCAAGAAGAACTGGCCCATTGAACTATATCTACACTTATATATATATATATATATATATATATATATATATATATATATATATATATATATATATATATATATATATATATATATATATATATATATATATATATAATAAGGCTAGATTATTCAGCGTATTTAGGCTTAATTAGTCTAGAATCATTAGCCAAATTTAAAGCAGCGAAGCAACGCAAACAATTCCGATGAGAATGTTGTAGATCGGATTGCAAAATGTCTGAGTGGACAATCTCTAAGTTTCTATTAAGTATTTCTGTTTATCTACTGGCTGTAGGTACCCGCGAAATACCAAAAAATACAACTTGATATGCCCGCCTGTGCGCCGTAATTGCAGTGCTCCCTAACGTTCCTCCCACTCTCTCCACATAGCTATGGACAGAGAGTTGTCATAATCGTGAAAGAAAAAGGGTTCGCAGTGGCAGGATTGTATACGACTGTCGTTTAAGGGGTATTCAGACGGGGGAGGAATGCTCGGGGGAGACGGGGGGGTTGCGGATCACGTGACCGCGACGTCACGGATTAGCGAGTGGGCGTGACCCCCCCCGCGCCTCCTCGGAGGAGACGGGGACGTTTTCCCCGAAAGGACAAACAATCCCCCGGCGGTGGGGGATGTGGCGGAATTTCTGGCTCTTGTTTGGCCACATTGTTGCACTTGCTCCTGCAGAGAGCGGCAGTGGGTGTCCAGTCTGCAGTTGGGGTCATCTGTAGCTGGGGTCATCGTCGTCAGCAGCTGGTGAAACGGGCGGTACAAGCCACAGGAGTAGTCTGGTAACACTGGTCTCCCCCTCCGTTCGCCCCGTCCGTGTGAGTGGGGGGCATTTGTGGCGACTTCTCCTCGCGAGTTGACGTCACTAGGCTCCGCCTTTACCCCCCGAGCATTTCTCCCCCGTCTGAATACCCCTTTAAGTGCATGTGGCTTTGTGCAACTGTCATTTAGAGTTCTCATGAGCAGACAGACTAACTTCGAAATGACGACAATATGATGAAAAAGTGGGTGACGTAGACTCGCAACGGAACGCCATGGCTGCCGTTTTATTCGAAGGCAATAGGAAGTTTTCGAATAGGGACCTCGAAGTGTTCTGGGGCCCCAAAGAAACAGCGTCGGACTTACCGCGCATGCGCGAGCGTACTACAGCATATGTGTTTTGTATCGGGCAGGCTATTTCTCGTACTTAGAGCGGTGCTCCAAAACTTGCCCCAACAGCCTTGCGTCAAAAACATAGCGGCGCCTACCGAAATGACGGCTCTCGATAAAGACCGAATTGACCCGACTTCTGAGCAACAAATGACGTGTTAATAAATAAACGATCGTATAAATGCTGTCGCTTTCTCACATCTCAATCATACATGTATTATTGGCCGAGACATACTGTTTAGAGATAGGTTGCCGCTCTGAGCGTTCGTATGCGCTTAACGCAGCTGATGATTCACAGTTCATTGTAAAAAAAAAAAAGCCTAGATGGGAGTAAATTAACTTGCCCTCTAGCGCACGCCCCGATGGGGTTTTATATAATCCGTCCAGGCGGAGTAAAAAGTTTACTCCCCTAAAGGAGAGAGTTTTTGGATGGACTCAGGGGAGTATCTGTTTACATTCATCGGGGAACTTTTTCAGCTAAGTATGGAAGTACAATTTTACAACCATCGAAAACAAAACTGCTTTTTGCTGTCGCACCATACGCCAGAGAATGTTTAATTAAATCAGCATCGAAGCACAGAACATTTGCAAAGTATTACAAACTCAGACTCACCACCGCTCGCCGCTGGCACTGCCCAACCGGAATTCGGTCACCGGGTATATATATAGGCACCGTATCTTGACCTCCCTTGTAGCTCTGGTGGGACACTTCTTTTCCGCATAATTAAGCAAGAAAGATTCATGACGTACGTGCAAATTTACGGTGGGCTTTAGATACCACTTAAGCACACCATCTCTTACTAGAAACCCGCCTAATATTCAATGCCTTTTAATGAGCGAATTGTAATTATCAGCTGACACTTCGTCGCAAATGGGCTGAATCAGCCTTAGCAGTACTCTGCGTGAGCCTGTAAAATGCACCTAATTGTACCCAAACCACGAGCGGCCTTGCACGAACACTTCAGCGGCACACATTCATGAGCAACAACGGCGAAGAACCGCGGCGCCCCGCCGCTACCGCGGTCTTGCCGACGGCGTCGCTAGGCCTCTCCCAGGAGTACGGCACGGCTATACGATGAACGCCTGCTGGCGATCACAAAATTCTTGCTGCTGTGCAATTTTCGTCACCGTTACTTTACACACACAATAAAAAAACGGGTGTCCGCTACCCGCGGAGTCTAAGGTACGGAGCGATACACTTACAACGAACTAGACGGCTCGCAATGTATCGGCGGCTGCATGTTGGTTCAATCTGCCTTGTATCCGCGCTAGCCTTCTCGCTAGACGTTTGACAGCGGTGGTCGCATGGAGCAAAAGAGACAATTTAAACTTATTCATTCCAGCAGCCTTTATTTTCTGTGAAACATATTCTTTGCTTCTCCGGTGGCCAGTGCGAGCTCGTAGAGCTCGCCGGTGCGGCAGTGGGAGCTCGCTATATGCCACCGGCTTCGTACCGACGACGTAGCGAATCCTGCTTACCGCTTAGCAGTTGCAGCCGGTGAAACACCGGTGACACTCCGAGGAGCAACCGTCGCCGGCGGTGGGGGCGAGCGTGTCGCCGGCGCAGCTCTCACACCGGCCGCCGGCCGGCATGAGGCCGACGACGTAACGAAGCCTACTTCTTACAGCTTCGAAGTTTTAGCCGGTGAAACTCCAGAAGCAACTGCTGACGATCGCAACAGCTTACTTTTGTAACCGATGAAATTATTCTTCGCAATTATTCGTAACTGGGCCCGTTGAAGCGATCGGGGTATCCGTGACGTGTCGGAGGCTTGCAGTCGTGTACAAGGGCACGGCCGCTCGACGGGAGGATAAACACAAGACAGCCGGCTCGATGTGTTCGCGGTCGGACGCTGGCGCCAGGGGCGTACACTCTAAGCCAAAAATGGGAAAAATGAGAGTAACTGCGGGTTTTAGTCCTGAAGACCAACTGTTACTCCCCCAAAAGACCAACTGGAACAAGATGGCTGACATGTCTCAAGTTGGGGGAGTAACCGTTTAGGCTTAGGTTGGAAGGGAGCAACAGAAGGACGAACGGCAACATTTGCTCTCTGCGCGCAACCGTTGCTCTCCTGCAGGGCGCACCCTGTATCGGTCTATACATGGGCCACATTTCCTTGCGGGCTGGCGTAACGAAACTACTTTTTGTAAACTGAACAGAGATATACGCACGCTAACAGGGACATTTAGCTTGTACGTATACTTTTTAAGCTTACCGTGTTACCGGAACACATGTTTTAGAAAAGTTTCAGCTCCCCGTATGAGGGGGGGGGGGGTAAACGTTTACGTAGGTGCGTAAACGGATAGCTTTACGTTTGAATAAACCATGAAATGGTGATGATAACTGCACTTCAATTATATTTAATTTAAATAAGATTGTATCACCGCTGCGGCAAAATCACGAGGGGTTTTTAGCGTGTACAGTATCCCGGTATACGCAAAGAGGTGTAGAATACCGAGTTATCCGACGATGGTGTCGCCATCTTGCGACGCTTCGTGCAACCATAGTATGGGCACGTTTGTTTTCGCCTAGTGTTTTTGAGGAAAAAAACGATTGAAAAGATAACTCATTCGTAATTATGCCGCGGCAAGGCATTTACACCAGAAGTAGAACGCACGATATTTCTGCAATAACAATTTTTTGCTTGCCTGGTTCATCTTCTTCCAGCTAGATGGCGCCACCTAGTCAACCTGTCGGGGTATTCATGTCAAGGCTTCTCACGTTCTTACAGCTTCGGTGTGCTATTTCAACTCACTCTAGTGACTTTAGCCGCTGAAACAAGGTGATCGCAATTGGCGCTCGCACTTCGGCTTATTTTTACTCGGCGGCTGGAGCCTCGGTAAAGCGGGTATCGCGAGTAGCCGCGAAGGAAGGTGGATTTGCGAGATAGGGCCGTATACATGTAAAGCCAATCCGGCGAGTAGTTCACGTTCCGTAAAGGCCCGCGCATGCACAGATTCCTTCCGGCAACTCGTAACACGGTAACGTAAAGATTAAAGCCCCTAATACAAGCTAAACGTTCCCAATAAAAGGCATGGTTGCACTAGAACGCCAGCACCTGAAGCTGCTGTCGTCGCAAGCTAACTGGTGTGTTTGCGTATAACACTTGGCATAAATATATAGCCTGAGAATGTGGCAATAAAATGCGAAGCTTCGCGAGACTCCGTATTCACTTCACGACAAAGAAGCGGTTGAGAGAAGTACACAGTTGACAGACTTTGCATTTCCGGTTTTTTGCTGAACGGCCGTCTCCAGTACAAATCAGCAAAAGCCCCGACTGCAGGGTTGCAGCAGAGATCACGCAACGAACACTTTTACTGCGATGCGCAGAAAGACTGACAGCGAGCTAATGCCGCTGCCCCCCCCCCCGCATCTCTACCTTGTCACTTGCTGATTTTGCTGGAGGGCAGCTATCGCAATCGGGTCCGGTAGTTTGACTTTGTGTTTAATCTCAGAGCAAATGGACGTTATCAGCTGAAGCTGTGTTGTCTTTTCAAAGGGGAGGTGACTCTTCCGCAAAAAAAATATTATTAATATTGATATTAATAATAATAATGATAACAAAGAAGAAAACACTCCTCCGGGCAAAAAAAAAAAGAAATTGCTGGCCTTTTAGCTAGCGCAAAAGGGAGCTCTGGCAAAGCCCGTGTTTTCGCGAGAGACTCATTGCACTGACGTTTTCAGATGTTTACACTGTTACTTTCGATTCTCTTTTGAACATCACCAATGGTTCTGCACGCCTATGCTCATTCCCTTAACGTGTCAGAACGAGCAACGACCCGTCGGTACATACATAACCCCGTTTCCTTTCAAACGGGGCCGTAGCGTGTGGTGGCTTAGTGGTTAGCGTACGCGCATGGAGATTAAGAGGTCACGAGTTCGAATCCTGTGTGTTTGTTGCAAATTTTCTGAAATTTATTTCTGAGTGAGATGTCTGTATATCGTTTGTGCATCCAAACAAATATCTGTATAAACCTCAATATGCTCTATAAGTCAATCAAGAACGAATTTTTTTTCGGCCCCAGAAGAAATTAAGGAGTAACGGGAAGGAGCATTCGTTGCTCCCTTGAGGAGCATCAGGAAGGAGTAACAAGTGGTCCTCAAAGAGCAAGTGGGGGGACTAACCATTCATCCCCTGAAGGAGCAACTGAAAGGAGAGCAACAGTTCATCCCCTTGCCGTTGCTCCTTTTAGGAGAGTAATGGGAGTGGCAATGCACTTGCTCCCTCAAAGGAGGAACCCCTATACCCCGGTTGCTCTCTTTTGGCTTAGAGTGTAGCCAGAAATGATTTTCAGGGGGGGGGTGTTCAACCATGCTTTATGTATGTTAGTGTCTGCATTTGTATGTGTGCGTGTATATATACGCAAGCAAAATTGAACATTTTCGGGGAGGGGGGTTGAACCCCCCCCCCCCCCCCCCCACCGCCTTTGGTACGCCCCTGGCTGGCGCGAGGTGAACTTGTCTCTGTCCAGAGCTGTTCAGCGGGGAAAGTAGCTACACGTCTACACAAAGCACTAATCGGTCGTTTGTTGCAAGACCTCGGTGCACTGGAGCTTCACATGGACGCGGTAAACAGACGCGGACATGCATATACACACGCGCGCACGTCGCTGCCAAAAGTGGCTTTTGGAGCTCCCATGGGGAGTTTAACCAGAGCCGTAACTAAACAACCCCCGAAATTTTTTGATGCTTTAACTTTTCGGGTGATACTAAAATACTTGCACGACTTCACAGCGACCATGGACCAGTTGCCAAAGTTAGCCGTTCTACACAGAAACGCCCCCCGAAAAAATTCCTGGGTACGGCCGTGAGTTTAACCACGTGAGCAGATACGCTGTGGGGAGTATATTTAATAAGGTCATGTCGTTTATAGACGGTTTCAGTGTTTACAAACACAGACCCTGGACGGCTTTCGGTTTCGTGCACTACGTAGCATTGGCGGGGAACAAAAGCCTTGGCGAGTAGCCCCCAGATTTTCAACACTTCTCACCCTGTGCCTAGTCAAATATTTCAAATAAAGATGCTTCTAATCAATACCCAACATTATAAGAGTTAGTCCTTAACTTATGCGCCTTCATTTTATCTGAAGGCGGAAAAAGGTCTTTCCTTACTCTGACATAACTTCAAAACACGCTTTCCGCTTCGGTGTTAGAGAGTGATAAATGAAGAACCGGAAGTTTCTTGGGGTACAACGCGTGCTGCTACTATCCCAGTCTTGAAACCGTCTATATACTCCTTCACTTCGCAACGGGAGCATAACGACGACATATGCCGCACTAACTCCGCTAGACGGAGTAAATAATGCGGGCATGGGAGTTTTCGGAGATGATAAGCTGATAAAGCTCTCATCTGGGCTAATTTTTGCTTACAGTGTTGTGTAGACATGACTGACGACAGCAAGTATTGTGGACAAACGTAATCGATAGTGATTGCCAGTGAATTCATTACTACTACATCAAGTGAATAACAAGTTTAAAGGAATGCGTCTACCGAAGGCAACTTCATGTGTCAGGTTCGAATGATTGCTCATCGTAGTTTGCCTATCTGGCCACCTTGGCACCGCAAGACGCAAACGTTCAGCGTAAAAAAAACCTGTTTGAAAATTCGTACCTACGTGCGTAAGCAATGCCAGAACGCGCAAAGTGTTTTGGGCCCTTATTCGAAAACTACCGAATGAGCGTTTGTAGACAGCAACGACGTGACACAGGTTGAAAGCGCAAAAGACGAAGACAGAGAAGAGGCTTGACACACACACGAGCGCTGACTTACAACAGTATTTTATTCGGAACCAGGCAACCACATATATAGCACAAAAGCCGCGACACATCACGTGTGCGCTGTCGGCACAAAATTCATCTCCCGACGCAAGAAACATAACTCTTTCCTAGAAAGAGCAATAGACGGTTGTGATACACATGCGTCACCTAATCTGTCAATTAACTCCGCCTCAATAATCTCGCGGGTTAGCCTATTTCTATTTCTACTCACAACTGAACACTCGTCGTAAGACGGGTCACACGTGGTCATAACAGTGCAAGATCTACAGTGTGCATCTAAAAACCCCCCTCTCATCTCGGATACGTTGTAACGATGCTCCCGGAGCCTATCATTAAGGCATCGTCCACTTTGGCCAACATAATAGCTGCCGCAAGTCAAAGGCAGTTGATAAACTGTGCCTTTTGCGCAGTCAACGAAAGAATTTTTGTGCTTCTTATCACACTCACTATTCTTCGGGGCACACACACTAGTCAATCTGCACAAAGATCGCAGTTTATCTGGAGCAGAAAAAATAACTCTAACGTTTGCACGTTCACCGATACGTTTTAGACGGTGTGAAAAACCGTGAATGTACGGAATAACTGCTAGTTTACTTTTTGAAGGCGGAGAAATGGATCTTTTCCGTGCCATATGGTTCAGAAGGCCTTCAGCAACGCTAACGAGTACATGCGAGGGATACCCCGCATCCCTGAGGCGAAGAACCTGCTCAAAGAAACTGTCACTCACGAGCTCGGGGGAAGACCTACGCAAAGCATTGGACAGACATAACTTCGCAATACCCCTTTTTACCAGCTTCGAGTGTGCCGAGGCATACGGGAGCAACGGTTTATTCGCGCGCGGCTCAAATGTCCAGTAAACACGTTGGTCGCATAATAAAAGATTGATGTCAAGAAAGCGTAAGCTTCTGTTAGATGGTAACTCATGAGTTAAAACTAGGGGTGATAATCCATGACGAAAAAAGATAAGTGCGCTAGTTGCTAGCGTCTCGAAACCGCCAGAATTGCAATCAAGAAAAATTAAAAAGTCATCCACATACCGGAACGTTCTTGTGATGCTAAAGTCATGAAGGCGACCACTAAGGTTTCTGTCCAGTTCAGCTAAAAACAAATCGCTTAAAATAGGGGCAATGCAGGAGCCAATGCATATCCCTTCTTTCTGTATGTATGGCTGGTCTCCCCACTGAATAAAGGTAGAAAAAGGTAAAACTGGAGCAATTCTAAGAATCTACCACATGACGTGCCAGTCTCATTCATAAAAGCAACACTTCCGAACCTATCAATACAATTCTGTACGCAGGAAAGCAAGCAAGACTGGGGTAAAGAATAAAATAGATCCTTTATATCTATGGAGAATGCCAGATTAGGTGACGCATGTGTATCACAACCGTCTATTGCTCTTTCTAGGAAAGAGTTATGTTTCTTGCGTCGGGAGATGAATTTTGTGCCGACAGCGCACACGTGATGTGTCGCGGCTTTTGTGCTATATATGTGGTTGCCTGGTTCCGAATAAAATACTGTTGTAAGTCAGCGCTCGTGTGTGTGTCAAGCCTCTTCTCTGTCTTCGTCTTTTGCGCTTTCAACCTGTGTCATGCGAAACCAACAAGCCCAAACAGATACCCTAGCAACGACGTATACTTTCTTGCCATAGCTTACCAACATATGTAAGGTGGTTCAGCCGTTGCCGGTGCACTCTAAACAGATGTACCAGGAAGCATGATATACGCGTCGACAATTAATTAAGGCAATGTGAGCGTAATGCAAGTTAGCCCTTTCAGACGAGCCTATATATGAAGAACTATCCGGAAATACGTCAAATCGATACAACAGTATTTCAAGCCACTCGATATTATATTGCAGGAAAAAAAATCATGCCATATCCACGGAATGAATGATGATAAGTGGGCGAAGCTCGAGAGGGGGAGATCATCGGTAAACCGTAACTCTCCCGTGAAAGTTAGCCCATTACATCATTAGAAAGACGTAAGGCTGTGCGTATATTATACAAAATCAACTTTTATCTTGTTCTTGTTCGTTTGTTGTTTCGTTCTTCTTCGTTTCTTCTTTTCATTTCGTCGTTGTCATGGCGGCTCGATTGCGAGGTCCCTTCATTATGACGGCTTTATGGTCCGTGAAATGAAGCGAGAGAGGTTCTTGTACTGGCTGCAGTGGGAAGTTTGCAAACACGAAGTCTATGCACGTCCCTCGGATCGTGGTAGGTTGCATATGGATACATCTGGGTGCCAGGGGCGTAGCCAAGGGTTCAAACCCCCCCCCCCCCCCCCGAAATTTTTCGGTTTTGCTTGCGTATATATACACGCACACATACAAGCGCACGCACGAACATACATAAAGTATGGTTGAACCCCCCCCCGAAAAAAATTTCTGGCTACGCCCCTGCTGGGTGCGTATTTGGAAAGCATGTGCTGCACGATCCAGTCATTGGCAATGAGGTTTACGTTGAAGTCCCCAACCAGCACAAACGGACGGTTCTTGTACTTGTTGTCGTAGTGACGTAACGCAGCCTCTATAAACGACTTGACGTCCCCGATAGACAGGTTGGGTGCGAGGTGCACGGTCATGGCGGCGACTGAATCGGTGGACCAGTGTTTCGACGCGTGGTGGCGATTCCGGGCTCGATTGTCGGCTCCGCGATGGAGTGCCACGCATGAAGCTTACCCCGCACCTCCACCAGTGTAACGACGTGGGATCGACGAGGACACGGAGCACGACAAACAAACACGCTTGTTTGTTTGTTTGTTTGTTTGTTTGTTTGTTTGTTTGTTTGTTTGTTTGTCCTAAGGAGACTGGCTCATACCCACGAGGGGGATTGGCCACACTGACAATTATATATGAAACTTCAAAAAGAAAAAAAAAAAATAAGCACGAAACGCGATCGGAGAAAGAACTGCAACGTGTTCTTCGTCCCTGCGCTGGGCCAAGAACACTCGTGCTGCTTCGTTGCCGTCACCACTGCCACATACGCGCGGTATAGGCGGTCACGTACGAGCTAGGAGGGACAGAGCCACGGCTTTAGGAGCTTCGCCCCTAATAATGTAACAATACGCTAATATATGCCTGTTGTTATGGTAATTGATTCTAATCAAACTGTAATTAAACAACTATTTATTCTGAATGAAGGGTAGATGATGACTTTTAAGGGCTCGATTTTCTTTGCTAGACACAATATTAATGAGTACTAACGGACAATAATGCCAAGGAAAGTATAGGGGATGTTATTTGTAATAATTGGGATCTAAATGGGAAGAAAGTAAAGTGGACGAAAATATAACTTGCCGCCTGCTGGGACCGAACCTACGACCTTCGAATGACGCGTCCGATGCTCTACCACTGAGCTACGGCGGCGGTCATCTCCCCGTCCACTTCATAGGGTATATATGTGCATTTAAACCTAGGAGTGTTTGTCAGTGGACGGGGAGACGACTGCCGCCGTAGCTGAGTGGTAGAGCATCGGACGCGTCATTCGAAGGTCGCAGGTTCGGTGTCAGCTGGCGGCAACTTATCTTTTCGTCCCATTTAAGTTCTTCCCCTTTATATCCCAATTATTACAAATAACATCCCATATACTTTCCTTGGCATTACTGTCTGTTAGTTCTCGTTAATATTTATTCCGGAGTCATTCATCTAGAATTCATCCATAAACAGAACCAAATCTAAGGCTGGGAATATAATGCAAAGTCGTCTTCGGTTATGTTCATTTTGAGCAAGGAAAAATTGTACTTTTGACGTGGCTTGCGGGAAGCGGAGCAAAGGGACCATATGCAACAGCACACTGCAAAATTGAGGTGAATGAAGACAAACTTATTCTGCAGGTGGTTAAATTCATCCAAAGCTCAGTGTATCTACAACTAGCAAAAGCACAACTAGCAAAAACAAGTCGTGTACGCAAATGTGTGCATAGCGCCTCAAAGGGCTAAGCTTCAACGTTTTTTTCGTGCACCACTTTCCTCAGCTCACGCCGTGTTAAAACCCGACACTATTAAATTAAATTTGTATAGGTAATGCGATGAGAGTCCAATTTCTGCGTGTTTTCTCCAGTGCAGGGAGGATCGAACCATTCGCCAGAGTGGTCGCACAGAACACCACCTTACGCTCCCTCGGGCTACCCTCAGCCGTATGTCGGAGGTGCCGAAGTCCGACGTCCGGAATCTCAGTCGTCGACCTTGGAGCGGAAGAAATCGAACCGTGGCTCACAGCTCTGCGCAAGACGTCATCGCTCCAATATCTAAAGATAGACTTCGGAACCTTTTGCCAAGAGGCGTTCGAAGCCTTCCTCGAGGAAGTCGCTAAGAGTGACAACCTGCGGTCCGTAGTTCTCACTCACCCACCAACAAGTGCCGAACCCCAGGACATATGCAGGGCGATCAGAGTGCACGGACTGGGCAATCGCCTTAGGATTACTGACTACCATGTGCAATGGTGGAGCGTGCACAGGTTCAGGCAGTGCGTCGACATTACCAGAGTGACTCTTGACGCAAGCCACTTCGCTTTGAACACGGTGTCCATCAGAGTCTCACGCACTATGAAGTCAGTCTTCAGCCTTTTCAAACACGTGACGTCACTCCGAGTAAACTGCGACCGTTTCAATGAGCACCATTTCGCTGCTTTGTGTGCGTACCTGTCAGCACCCTCAGCGCTCGAGGACGTCGAGCTCACCTTGTGTACACGCACGCCGAATATGACAGCACAGGAGTCACGCAGCGTTCCTAGCAGACTGTGGTCGGCCTTAGCGTCCAACACCAACCTTTGCAGCGTGATTATCAAAGGACTGCAGCTCGGCAACGACGATCTGGACGCGCTGGCAGACACCGCTCGTAAGAGCAGGCGCCTCACCAAGTTTCGCTACATGTCGCAGTCTCTCACTGCCTTGGACCGCATCAACGGAGGAAGCCTCAACGTACAGGAGCCCCCGTTTAGCCTGGACAGCCATGCTTCCGCTGCACTGGTGCAAATACAGGTACTGATGCATTGCTTTTCTTAGCGCGAAAACTTCGGTCTATTTAGCTCCTTCGACTCGGTACTCGCGCGGTCATTACACTAACTAGGTCTATGCATATCCGAATTATCGTGATATGGCATGAGTGAATGTAAAATGTGACAAGTCCGGACTTGAATACCGCGGCATATTTATAATGAGAAAAAAAAATCGGCATATCCCACGCACTGCGAGAATTGATAAAATCAGACGCGGACAGCGAGGAAATGCCACACCGCAGTGTTCGGATTTGAGAAACATTCGTGTCAGGAAATGTCGTTGACGATCGCATGTTTGTCATGCGTGCAGGCATCTACCATGTGGCATGTGCCATGCTAAAGAAACGTATATTCTGGTATATGCAATGCTTGTCATGTCGTCTATGTTCGTCATAGATTCAGGTCACGCCACACCAATTTTAGTTTTTATCAAGTTAGTGAAACGGCTACCAGAGCGCCGAGACCCTGTCATGTAAATCATGATGTACATGACATGCATGTCGTTATTTTCATCTCACGACCTGTTATTCTTTCATCTCACGACCGAATGTCAGCCAAACACTCATGTCTTGCCATACCAATTTTTGGTATATATGCAGCTAACGAAATAGCCGCGAGCGCACCTGGACTGTGGCATATAGATCACGCTGTGCATGACATGCATATCATGATTTGCATGTCACGACATGTCGTTTATGTTCGTCATGTTCTGTGGTCATACCATGCCAATTATGTACGGCGAGAAACATTTAGGAGCGTCAGCGTGCAAACCGCGTTGTATCGGCCCTAAAGTGAGTGGAATATTCAGCTGCAAAAATGCACGCTCTCGTTCAAAACAATCGCAGTACAGCGTAATACCAGGAAGCATCTGCAACTCTCAAAAATATTGTTGCTGCTTAAAGTCTCTGACAGCGGTGACTTTCTGTGGGTGTGGCCTGGCGCTGTATCGAGGAGGTGTGGCCTTGCCGGGCACACCTTAATTGTGCCTCCCTGTAGCTTTCTCGAAAACGAGATTTCTTCGAGGTAGATGGCAGACCAGATCTCTGCTGATGATGGCAATGCTCGTGAAATGTTCGACCAGAGATCGCGACTTCTTGCTGAATATTTTACTTATAGATTGCTGCAGACCGTTCTACTAGACATGCCAGTGGTGTAGCCAGGGGGTGGCACGCCGGGCCCGAGCCCCCCCCCCCCCCCCCCGAATTTTTTTGCCATTCCATACAGAGCACAAAATGACACTCGACCACATCTGCCTGCTCGGCCCCCACTTCAGATGAAAGAGGTGCCCCCCCCCCCCCCCGAAAAACATTTCTGCCTACGCCCCTGACCCATGCAGGAGAAGCAAGCACCCAATGCACGGCCAACAGGCGTTGCCGCATCATTCGCTCATAAGAATAAGATTACCACAATAGCCCGATGGGGTGTACATAAAGCGGAAAATCGCGCCCAGGAATGAACAGGAAGCCGCGCCCTAAAACAGGCTCACTGTGCAAGTCAAGACTACGCTGCCACCTTTTCCGGGTGGGAGAGTAGTGACGTGTTATTTTTCATATTTCGCGTGCTTTTTTATGAGGCGGAGAAAATGAGCACGTAATTAGTACGTTGCTGAAAATAGCGCAGTTAGATGTCATTTGAGCATGCCTACGTATGCCTCATTGGCATTTTAAGGATTAGGTGAGTACTCGTCGAGTTGAGAAATATAATTAGGACTAATTAGCTAAACCTCGTTAACGAAAATATTAATAGTGTCTACTACAGTATACAGGGACCAATATGCACCAGGTTTGCTTCGCGTCACCCTGTCCCTCCCGTTTTAAATCGTGCTGCGTGATAGCTGGGACGCCCTGTGTAGTGTGCACGGTAAAATAGCAACACCGGATGGCTCTCGCCTTCGAATCGCCTTAAGTGAATGCATAAGGGACACTACGAGATGTTTTAGTTTCTGCTAGGTCTTTTTCAGCATTCCCAATAAGCACTAGCTCTTTCAAAGGATGTTGCGTAACTGTACGGGCGCCAGTTTACCAACATGTTCATGGTTTTCAAGTCTATACAAACCAAGCTCCATTTCTGTGATTACAGAACTCGACTCGCCGCAACGCCGGCCGTGTGTCGGCAGCTGCCCGCTTTGTGTTGGGAGAGCGAGACAGCGCAGAGGCCGCGATGGGCATTGAGGTTTTCCACGACCACCCCCACCTGCTAGAGCTGGTGAGGGACGGCGCTCTTGTGGGCACCGACGAAGCCAAAGCGATGATTTGGAACGCACGCAAGGAGCTGCGAAAGTACAGTCTGGACAAGTTCATGAGAGCTGCCGGCGTCGTCTTCCAGTCGGTAGAGTGCCATCCGCAGCATGACGGCAGGCCGCAGCTCTCTGACATCAACGAGGACTGCTGGTCGTCGATCTGCAGCTACCTGAGTCTCGCGGACATTGCAGAGGCTGCAGGACCCCCGGGTAGGTTGCATGTGCTAACGTTAGGTCTGCTTTTGTCTGTTATGTCGCGACATATTGCAAATCAATCAGCGCAAAAGACGAATACACGAGATACACGCAGGTATACAAAACGAGGGCTCACTGCTCCTGCGTCTGCATATTTTCAGCACTGGTCCCGCGTGTGCGTTGCAATGGCCTTTGGTGCTGATTAACTTTGCAACGTGCTAACTTTGCTTTCTGTTTGCAATAGTTGAAGTGGACGGAGCAGGAATAAGAGATTCACACACAGCAGCGCTTTGCTGTGCGTGAATCTCTTCGGTGTGCACCCGTCGAATTCGTCATGCTGCGTAAACAAAACCGCAGAGACAGAAGCATGCCAGTGTCGATCGGTGTTCATGATAGTTTCTGCCCTCAAACACCCTCGCTACATCCATGAGGGCCAAATGCAAAAAAAAAGAAAGAAGAAAAAGAAATTTGTGTACTTTGACTTAAGAACCTCTGGTGGTGAAAATCAATACCGAGGGCCATACTATGGCGTGCCTCATAGTCATATTAGCGGCATGAGGACCGACTGATGCTCATGACTGTTTCAAGCATATCCGCTCGAGCACTTGCTCTCGGCTTTCCAAACATTTAGAAAATGTCTTCTGAAAATAGAAATGGATAGTTGCGGTTCAAGAGTTATATTGGATACGTGTGACATCGCAGCATAACTTGACTTAAAATTATGGCCGATTCACTGTCGCTGGACGAAGCGCATGAAGGAGCGCATGGCGACGCTCATGACAAGCGCATGACGAACACAGAACATGCAAGGATAAGCGAATTATGCTTGGAAGAGAGACATGAGCATGACCCGGTCCTCATGCCGCTAATATGATTATGAGGCACGCCATAGTGGGGGACTCGAAATTAATTTTGACCATCAGAGGTTCTTAAGCTGACACCTTAGTCAAAGTACACGGATTTTCTTGCATTTGGCACTCATCAGTGTAGCAAGGTTGTTTGCGCGACGAAATCATCAAAATAGATGCGCTCGTGCGGAATCAGCTTAAGCGATATTTCTCTAACTCTTCCGTATGCCAGTGTAGAAGGCGAATGGAACAGAGGGTGGAGGGACAGAGTAGAGTCATATGATCCAATTAAGATGGCGTTTCCTTTTTGTTGTTATTTTTTTTCTCTTTCAGAGTTGACATGACCCTCCCAGCCAATGAAATCGAAGACAACGGAACTTGAGGACAAGTCGATGGCGACGTACCTACATAGTCACTAGTCTGTCATATGCTGGCTGATGCTCTTACTGGAGAACCGGCGTGGAACTTTGAACCTTTGACAGGAATATTTACGAGAAACGTTCTTTTCTTTTCACCAACTCCGTTTTCTTATCTTTACCAGGACCCTACTCTTAGATATGTAAAAAAAAAACAAAACTTGCCCCTCTCGACATGGACCACTGTGTACAACACCATAGTAACTTGCTGCAGTAATCATCGTACCCGTTTTTCTAAGATAGCGAAGCACCAAAGTTTTGGTGTTTCCATATCTTGTGCACAGATCAACGTACCCAAAATAGGCTCAATACGCCAGAAATGTTGTTCGCCATCGAAAAAAGAAAAAGAACAGTGCTCATGTTTTTGTCCCATTCTGAAGCAGCAAGATGGCTTGTGTTGCATTAAAGTGATATCGAAACAAAAACCGTAGTGTGATTTGTTAACGCGAAAGTGTGTTTTATGCTGTGGTACATCAAGGACGGAGCGCCTTCATTTCTGTGACAATAATGACACGGGAGCCGATACCACCACGCCGGCTACACGACCGTTAGGGATTGTGACTTGATCTAGGACCCGTACGCCGAAGCACACTTTTCAATGACGACCAGCTGATACTCTGGAGTACGATTGCTCGACTCCACTGCGAATTTTAAAGCGTTTTAAACGAAACCAAGTGCGAAACGTTCAGCAAAACTGCCTTTTCTCTGTGGCGTCGAGCAGCACTTTGAGCAATAGCGTGTAAAAATGCAGTGGAGTACTGCTCCTGCAACACAGTACGCGGGTAATTACTCACTGGTTATTTAGAAGGCTCACCTACTCGTTTGAAAACGCTAATGAGTTGTCAATATTGAAAGGCGGTTAGTATTCGGTACAGATATCTTTATGAATGCTGCTACATCTAGGCAACAGTAAAGGAAGCAACATTGGCACTACCACGTGATATCCCAAACATCAGAGCCACTGTATTATTCTAAACGCGCAATGAGTATGCGTATACAAGTGCATAATAATTGCAAATTTACCCCCTTATAACCCAATAACTCGTCGTATGTATGACCGGCCTCTACAGGTGTAAAGCCGTGCGAAGCCAAAAAGAACGAAGTTCAGACAAATCAGTGGTAGACCTTTTTCAAGCAATCCCAGAAGCCCCCGCGGGCGCGCGAAGCACTATGGGAAATGTGTGTACGGCGAGCCCGCCGGCTGTTCCGTCGCTCGCTGCTCGTTGGCGCCGTGGGAGCACCAAACGAAAAAAAAAAAAAAAACGCGTCGCCGCTGGTTGACTATTATTAAATCCTAAATACTACACATATCTGAACGCACCTGCATGTATCTCTACACATGGAATGCGAAAGTAATGATGCAGTCAGTGTAGGTATTACCGAGCGGATGTATACTGGATGTAGCAGTAAAGCGGCATGCGAGTTATCACGTGCCGATACATGCAGTCAAAACGTGTTATCGCGAGCAATGTGAGCTGGAACACCGAATTCTTATTTATTCAATGATTACTTGTTCACAAGCCGCTATGACATTTAATGCCATAGCGGCTTGTGATCGGGTTTAACCAAACTGTAGAGAGGTGTTATAGTGTTCAGGTATACAGATGATTATTTGAATTTAATTGACAAGTCACGCGCTGTACAAAGAAGTGAGCACATTCTAAACTTGTTTAAAGAAAAAGGGATGGGACTCGAATTCACTTGCAAGATGCCTTGCTCTGATAATTTGCAGTTTCTTGATACATGCTTTTAAGTTTCACTGCGGAGCATGTTTGCGGGCAGTATAGCCCGCGTTCAGCGAAATAGGTGTTTAATTTCGCGTCGGCTCAATCGAATATTGTTAAACGAGGAATTGTGATGTCATGATTGCGCACGGCATTGGAAAAAGACTTGCGCGCATAAGATGAGCAGTAGTTTCCAGCTGCAAAGTGATCAAAGAGGTGGGATATCTACACTGTAAACAAAAATTAGCCGAGATGGGAGCTTTTCCAGCACATGAGCCCCCAAAACCCCCATGCCCCAATCATTTACTCCGTGGTAGCGGAGTGAAGTCGGCACATGTCGTCGAAAAACGCCCCGTGCTTAATGAGGGAGTTTATGAACGACATGACCTTGTTAAACTCCCCACGGAGTTTTAGGTCACGTGGTTAGAAACTCCCTATGGGAGGTTTAAAAAGTATTTTTGGTCGTGACGTGCGTGCCGTGGTTAAAAACTCCCTATGGGAGTTTTAAAAACCATTTTTGGTCGTGACGTGCGTGCGTGTGTGAATGTGCGTGTAGCACGCCGGTGTGAAGCTCCAGTGCCTTGTGTGGGTCGCCGAGTGAGCATTTGTCGACAGACAACGAAGTTATCAGTGCAGCGAGGATTTGCAACGGCCGGTTGGTTTGTGTAGACGTGTAGGACTATTTTCTCCACTGAACCGTTCTGGTCAGAGACAAGTTCAACTCGTGCCAGCGTCCGACCGCGAACACATCGAGCTGGCTGTCCCGTGTTTATTCTCCCGTCAAGCGTCAATGCCCATGCACACAAGTGGAAGCCTCCGACACGCCACGGATACCTCGCTTCAACGTGCCGAGTTACGAAGAAGTGCGAAGAATAATTTCATCGGTAACAAAAGTAAGCTGTTGCGATCGTCAGCGGGTTGTTTCTGGAGTTTCACCGGCTAAAACTTCGAAGCAGTAAGAAGTAGGCTTCGCTACGTCGTCGGCATCAAGCCGGCCGGCGGCCGGTGTGAGAGCTGCGCCGGCGACGCTCTCGCTCCGACCACCGGCAACGCTTGCTTCTCGGAGTGTCACCGAAACGATGTTTCACCGGCTGCAACTTCTAAGCGGTAAGAAGGCTTCGCTACGTCGTCGGTACCAAGCCGGCGACGTAGCGAACTCGCACCGCCACACCGGTCGCCGTGGTGAGTTCTACGAGCTCGCACCGGACACCGGTGAAGCAAAGAATATGTTTCACAGAAAATAAAAGCTGCTGGAATGAATAAGCTTAAATTGTCTTTTTTGCGCCAAGCAACCACCGCTGTCAAACGTCTGGCGAGAAGGCGAGCGCCGATACGAGACAGATTGAACCAACGTGCGACCGCCGATGTACTGCGAGCAACAGGAACCGCGACTACGAGCCGTCTCGTTCGTTGTAAGTGCATCGCTCCGTAGCTTAACGCGGACAGCGGACTCGGATAGCGGCAGTGTGTGTGTAAAAAAAACGGCGACGAAAACTGTACAGCAGCAAGTATTTTGTGATCGCGAGCTGTCGTTCATCGTACAGCCGTGCCGTACTCCTGAGAGAGGCCTAGCGACGCCGTCGGCCCCAACTCGGTATACCGGCGGGGCGACGCATTTCTTCGCCGGTGTTGCTCGTGAATGTGTGCCGCTGAAGCGTTCGTGCACGGCCGCTCGTGGTTCGTGTACGATTATGTGCATTTTACAGACTCACGCACAGTACTGCTAAGGCGGATACATCCCATGCGACAGAGTACCAGCTGATAATCAAAATTCGCTAATTAAGAAGGCGTTGAATGTTAGGCGGGTTTATAGTAAAAGATAGGTGTGCCTCAGTGGTATCTATAAGCTCATCACAAATTTACACGTACGTCATGAATGTTTGTTGCTTAATTTCGGAGAAAGAAGTGTCCCATCTGAGCCACATTGGAGGTCAAGATGTGGTGCCTATATATACTCGGTGACCAAAGAGAGAGAGAAAGAGAAACTTTATTTGCGTATAACGCGGAGCAAAGCAAATGGTCGGGCCCCTATTCCAGGGCTCCGCTGGCCCTTGCCATCTTCTCTGCCCGTTGGATCAGACAAAGCTGATCATCAAAGGCCGAGCTGGACAGCAGTGCCTCCCATTTTTCCTCTGTGTTATTCATGTTGTGGTGTTCTTCGTTGTGAAGTGTACACTCCCATGTAATGTGAAACAGAGTTGGTGGGGCCCCGCACCACGGACATATATCTCTGTATGCTGTGGGGTAGAATACATGTAGCCTGTGTAAGTTCGTGTATGTGTTTGTCTGGAGTCTGCGTAACGCCGCAGATTCCATTGTTGTGAGGTTCTTATGCGGTGCTGGATAGAGTTTTCTATTCTCCCTGTAATACTGAAGAATTGTAGCAAAATTAGGGTCTAGGGGCGTTGGGTCCTCTATTGCAGTGTGCAAGGAAGCTCGGTGATTTGTGAAGCCTCGAGCCGCCTCATCCGCAAACTGGTTCCCGGTGACGCCCGCATGCCCTGGCGCCCAAAGCGCAGGTGGTGAGTTGTTGTCAGTGTGAGTGTTGTATTACTTTGCGAACGTTGTGTGCATGTTTGTGTACGTGTGATCCAGTTTGCGTGTTTCGATGCTAATTTAATTAAAGAGCGAAAAGCATTTTTTTAAATGCGAAGCATTTCTTAGCGAACCTCTGGCACTTTGAACATTTCTATCTACGTATCTATCTATCTATCTATCTATCTAGCCGCCTACGTCTGGGTGCTCTCATGATCGCCTCCTTAACTTGGTGTAGACCAAAATTTGCATGGGAGGGTAAGAGGATTTGACGAATATGACTGCCGGGTCATGACATAAATAACGTTAAAATCCTGTCGCGTACGTCGTCAAACCCTTTCCACTAGACACGTGTGGCACATACCCGTTTACCACGGGCCGCGGTGTACGGGTATGCGCCACAGGTGATTGACAGTTTATGTCTACCCAGGAACGGCGAGAACAGACATTGGTAACTTAAATGCTAGAGAGTTAAGTAAAACCAACATCGGCAGCGTTGACTCAACAAATGGAAATAATGAAAATTAGGATCCCAGCAGGAATCGAACCCAAGCATTCTGCGTGGCAATCAGGTATTCTACCACTGAGCCACGCCAGTCTATAAATTGGTTTGGAAAAACAGCCTACGCAGGCGTAATATCGGTGCAACGTCAATTGCGGTTGTGGTGCTGGCTATCTAATTTTACAAGGAAGCAATAAACACTACATGATACTCCTACGATGTGTACTCCTACGATACGGGCGTCATATCAGATTGACATCTGTAGTTCCAGTGTTGGCTCCGATTTTATAGCAGTCTAATAAACATTACGTTTGTATTCCTATGATTCAGCAAGCTATATTGAAGCATTGCTCGACCCCGGAGGAATACATTAACGAAAGTTACATATGATATCCACATCACCGCATCGTAATGTGCACTTCGCCCACCAGAACGATGAAGTGTCCTCTTCATTTCTTAAGAGGCTGGGCGATGGCCTCATGCTGACCAAGGATGATGTCAAATTGATTGACAGCCATTTGTGGACTAGGCTACGTAGGCCACATACGCCCAGGTAGTCTACGAATAGGAGAAACACCATCCACTGATGTTGGTCTACGTAGCACTATCCAGGCCTACCAGCCTCGACGGCCTATGCCTCACCAACGCGAAAGGTGGCTTCAGGTTCCGACATGTCGCCGGCTCTGTCGACAGACAATTTGTCGACGAAATGACCGAGGCATCCGCGAATTCCAACAGCTCTACTATACCACATACTTCAATACACATGGACCCCTCTTCACCACGATCACGACCGGATCCTATAACAAGTCATGACCAGCTGCTGGTGCTCACTGATCACGGTGATGATGCCCTTGTTCAAGAACTTCTTGCACACATGCACGCGGGTTCGTGAAACGCGCGTGCATTCTCGGGACACGTATAAGCACTACATATCAGCTTACCGCTTCTGGTGTTGGTAATACCGACGTTGTCATTGGCAGCGTTACCCAACCGTAATCAACTGCTTATATAACACATATGCAGCTCTTCAACATATATATGTGTGCGTAGAAAATATATACAAATCTTTAGCGTCATTTTGTAACGTGTCGCTCAGTAAAAAAAGTTACGCCACAGTCACCTACCCGCCGCATGCTTCGCATAACATCGACTCCCACGGTACGTGGGATCTGCCGAATTTTTCTTTTTGATGGTTATAAAAATTTACTCCCATATTTACCTGGGAAAGCTCCCCTATGGATGTAAACAAAAACTCCCCTCTGTCCATCCAAAAACCCCGTCCTGTTGGGGAGTAATTTTTTACTCCGTCCGGACGGTGTTTTTAAAACCCCCATCAGGGCGTGCGCTAGAGGACAAGCCATTTACTCCCATCTCGGCTTATTTTTGCTAACAGTGTAAGCTTAGTCGCATTAAGGTCGCAGGGGTCTGCGGTGGGCAAAGAAAAATGCGGTCAGAGGCATGCCAATTGTTTTGTAAATTGTGTAGGAGTTAACCGCAAATTTCTCTTTCTTGTGTCCACATGTACATCGGCCAGACTGGTCATGTATTAATACGCGCCTCAGCGAGCGTCGAAATTCATTGAATGGAGTCGTCTCATCTCGCATCGCTATGTCGGTCATGAAAATGTAATCCCATCTTCGAAAGCACAGTAATTTTGTACCATCAACGTAATCAGACAACGCGAGAAATTTCGGAGACATATGATGTCACAAAATAACGCCCTTCTCAGCAGAGCGGCAAATATTGAGGACAACGTCGCCTGCGTTGACGCTGCGCAATACGCAGCTTCAAATCACTTTGTTTCAGCGGCTACGTCGCTGCGGGGGGAGCTGCTGACATCGCTTACGATTAAAAACACGGACGCTGATAAAGCCGAACAGGTGGTGGTGGCCATCGCCATGGCCACAACGAACCGTTCCACCATATTCACAGACTCGCGAACTGCCACCAGAGCGTTCATGAAAGGCTCGGTATGCAAAGAAGCCGCGCGCGTTCTCTCTGCTGCACCTTGGACAGGCAAAAAGCACCTAATCCGGTTCCCCGGTCACGTGGGCAGTGATGCTCATGAAGCCATCCCTAACGCCAACGAACTTGCACACTTCCGGGCGCGAGGTCTTACCCGCCGCGCCGGAGGTGGGCACTCGGAGGCCGAGAGATGGCAGTGGCAACGGGACCCTCTCCTCACATTTAACGAGGTGTGTAAGCACTACCAACTGGGTCGTCGGAAGTTTCCGCTTCCACACCGAGACCTAAACAGACCACAGGCAATCACCTTGCGAATGCTACAGACGGCGACGTATCCGTCTCCGTTTATACAATCTAAATTCATAGAAGGCATCAGCCCGGGCTGTCCGCGTTGCGGACATCCCAGGTGCACTCTTCAGCACATTGCTGTGGCAGTGCCACGACTTGCGCGGTGGCTCAGGGTCTCCCTCCACGGAGGAAGACTGGCTCCGACTTCTCACTAGCTCCGCCAAGGAAGAGCAGCTCAGGGCTGTCCAGAGAGCCCGCGAAGTCGCCGAGAGTCTCAACCTCCCGGCTCCCTCGTGGGTGCGGCCCGCGGACGTTACCCCCTGACGGGGCATTCGTCTTCTCAGGACCAAATAAAGTTCTTTGTCTGTCTGTCTGTCTGTCTGTCTGGTTTGTGCATTTCGTTCCTTGTACTGCTCCTTTCTTTTTTCGCTCTACGTATTATTCCAACCTGTAGTTATAGCACCAACGAAGTTTAGTAGGCACTTGTCGTTCGTTACATATATGGTGCGAGCGACGCAATGAATTTGTCTCATTTCCCCAAATGCCGACTACACTTTCTAGTGTACTCTTTAAATATCAGAACCTCACACTCTACTCGTCGACAGTGTCGATGGACGATTCCAAGTGCATCCGCGAATCATAGACCGCTCCTGCACTTCATAGGCAACCGAGTTGTATTTTTTTTTAATTTATGCCGTAAGGCGCACTGGCGCAATAAATAAATAAATAAATGGTAACGTTTCTGAGCCGCTCAACTGTTCCAACAGTGGGACAGATGGAAATCGTCGAGAAGCCGTCGCTGCTCAACACTGACGTTCGTGACTGAATTGCGCAGTAACATGTTGCACCTTGCGAAATTCACTGTGTCTAAGAAGTCCTGGCACGACGCAAGCGGAAAGCTACAGCGCGAGGCCCGCGCTCGTCGCGGCTATCGCGGCGGCTGCAGCAGCGTACACACATTTCCCCTGAACGCTTGCGCGCCCGTTGGTGGCGTTCGTGTGCTTGAAAAAGGTCTATTCCCATGCTGGCTGAAGCGCCCTGGTCGCAGCTCCCAGAGACGTTAGCACCAGAGTTCGCCCTTGTAATCCGCCTTTTTCACGGCGTCCCCGCGCATGAGCTCTCCCCTAGCGGAAAAGTCACGAAACGTCTCATCATCTCGGAGGCTTTGCTTCTGGCAATACTGGTTGTTCCGGCCCCTACCAAAATGGCAGAGGGCAGCACAGGAAAATGAAAAGGGTGGATTATTGTAGAAATATTTTCTTGACGGCCGCGTCACCTGCGCGCGGGTGGCAGGAGACGGTAGGTGGGGTAAAGCGTTCGGTTCACCCATATAGCCGCTTAAAACCGGCTTGACTTGGCTTGAAGTGTATAAGTAGGTGGCGGCAGAGTAGCGTTCAGGCCGCCGTTTATTTCTGCGTGGTGTGGTGGGTGTTGGCACAGAAGGCACTACTGGTGTTGGTTTTGAGCGTGAACTGTGTGCGCGAGAACCGCCTCTGGCCGTGGTGTAACCGTGGGGACGTGGTCGCGTTGTGTAGAGTGTTGTAGAAAGTTATTCATGTGCAAGTCGTTGCCGCTTTCGTTTCTGCGATGTCCCCGTGTTCAGTGGACCGCCGCCTAATATATAAGCAACGATAACGAGCGTGAGATAAAGGCCATGTGTTATGCGATTTGTGAATGTCTGTAATAATTGGTTCTTGATGGAAACGAAGAACGGAGTGTCTAGCGTTACGTCTAGACGTAACTATAGGAGCCGTTGCAGTTACGTCTGGACGTAAGAATAACAAGTCTTAAAGTTACGTCCAGCGTGAGATTAGACGCACCGAACCGATCGGCTCTAGTGGCGCGGCGGGCTAGTACGTGTCGTGCTCGGATCTGCGAGGACGTTGGTTCGAACCTCGCTGTTGTCCTTCTCTCTCTTTTTTTTTTATTAAGTGCTCCACGGGCGCCGTAATATTTTTTGTTTAAGGAAATCGCCTTGGTGGCAGCGGTGGACGCCCCAGCCCACGTCGTTGGCGCTCCGTACTCTTGCTGTAGTGACACGAGCCACTCGAGCAAAATAGTGGAGCGACGACGGCGCACCGCGAAGCGACAGCGTCCCAGTGACACGAGGCAATCACTGAGACTGGCAAGATAATTATTAAACTTAAGTGCGCATTGTGAATCACACGGTGGACGTAACTTTAGCAGCTGATTATGGCTCCCTGCGTCATCTGCTAGCCACACCGTGTTCGCTAGTGTGCAAACGTCCTGCGCGCGTCCTCAGAGGGCAGCCTATTCCGTTGTGTTAGCACAGCATCAAATGCTTGTACGTATGTCTGCACGATATAAACAAGCATTTCAATTTCCAAGGCTTGTATGCAGACTAATAAGTGAGGAAGACACGCAAATTGGGCGAGTTGGTGAGGTTCCATGGCAAAAATATAAAGCAGCGCTTTTTTAAACACAAGACGAAGGAATGGAGGGACACATACGTCTCTTCTTTCCTTCGTCTTGTGTTGAAAAAAGCGCTGTTTTATATTTTTAATAAGTGAGTGCATGCACGTGTCGGTATGAAGGTGTGAATGCAGAAATTTTGAGACACAATTATTATATTATTTTATTTATTTAGTACCCATAGCGCCCATACAGGCATTACAGTGGGGGGGGGGGGGGGTGTATAGAAGAAGAACAAACATGAAAGTTGCAGGTGCAAATGAAAATGTAGATTATTCTACGCCGACACAAACGTACACAGCTGCGTCGAACACAGCTACATCAAAAATGTCGTATACATTGGGAAAACAATCTAAAATAAACAGAAAGTACAGTGATAATAGTTAATGGCAATGCGAACAGTAATTACAACAAAGCGCGGCAGTGGTAAATATATAGTACAGCACGATGCAAAGGAAGCACTAAAAGAAAACAACACAGTTTACAAATGGGATACAGTATAGATCATGGTGATTACCAGGCGTACGCATGATTTCTTTTAAGGCTCAGTGGTCAAAAGATTCAATCATTTTTATTGCAGAAAAGAATGCGTCATTAGACGACATTCCTACAGTTGTGGAAGGAAGTCGATTCCACTGACTGATAGTTCTGGGAAAAAAAGAGTTGCTGATGGACGATGTGTTGCATTTATATTCTCTTATCTTGTGTTCGTGATCTTTGCATGCTGATGTGTAGTGAGGCCGGTTAATGTATACGTCACGGGGAATTCGAGTATGAAAATAATATATGCTGTGTAATAGCTTCAGTCGAAATGACGCTCTTCGCATGCTGCAGAGACTTCCATTTTAATATCGCCTAAGATTCCGTTGCACTAAACTGTCTGTCATACATGGGCATATTAAGCACATATCTTGCCGCCATGGACTGAACTTTTTCTAATCTTTCTTTGTTTGATGCTGTTGAAGGGTCCCACACGCAGCACGCGTATTCCAGCACTGATCTTACGTATGTTTTATATAATAACTCCCGGGTTTGCTGTGGAAATGCACGTGTATTTCGTCGCAAAAATCCCAAACTCCGACAAGCTTTACCTACGGTAAACCTACGGTAAACTCCCAAACTCCGACAAGCTTTACCACATGCCGACTCCATAATAAAGAGGGGAAAAAGTAAACGCCTAGGTATTTGTATTCGCACACCATTTTTACCGGTGAGCAGTTTATTGTGTATTCGAATTCACCTGGACTTTTTTTTTTTTTTTCTGGTGAACATCATGCACACCGTTTTCTTAAGCTTCAGTTTCATTTCCCATCGCTCACACCATGCGTGTATCGCACATAAGTCGTTTTGGATCACAGATCAGTCAGTTTCAGAGGTAATTTTGCGGTATAATATGCAGTCGTCTGCAAATAGCCTGATATGATATTGTACGTTTTCGTTAATCTCATTGATATAAAGTAAGAAAAGAAGGGGTCCCAGAACTGATCCCTGAGGCACCCCTGACGTAACATCAGTTATTGCAGACTGTTCGCCGTTTACAACTACGCATTGTCGCCTCTCACGTAAATATTCAGCAACCCATGCAATAACTTGGGGATTAATGTCAAAGCTGGACAGTTTTTGGAGTAATAAGTAGTGCGAAACGGTGTCGAACGCTTTCTGAAATTCGAGGAAAATACAATCAACCGAAGAGTTATCGTCCAGTGCTGCTGCTAAAACATGTGTGAACTCTACCAGTTGTGTGACGCACGATAGTTCATGTCTAAATCCGTGCTGGTTTGAGTTCAATAAAGAATTACTATCTATATGCTTAACAATGGCGGTATATAAAACGTGTTCAAGAATTTTGCAGCACACAGAAGTGAGTGAAATGGGGCGGTAGTTATTGATAACGTTGCGCGGGCCAGATTTATGTATAGGAGCAACCGATGCCATTTTCCAATCAGTCGGGAGAGAACTGTGTTTTAAGGACTTTTCGTAAATGACTGTTCGCAATCTCGTGAAGTATTTGGCGATTTAGAAATCCTTGTGATACCAAGCATGAACTATAGTCTGCAAAGGCCGGTTAGCCGTAAAAAAGACCTCAAGTCACGCACTTCTAGAGAGGTACACGGATTCATGCAAACAGAAAAGCAGAGTGCACAGAGTTCCACTTCAACTATAATTACACAGAAATACACGCACGCTTTTTTTTTTTTTGTAGCCGCTACAGCAAGAAGTATATTGGTTCATTCGCACAACACCATTTATATTGTAGTATGGGCAGAACACAACCTAAGCACGTACAAATAAAGCAAGAAAAAAAAAAACATCTAGCAGTGGAAAACACGACTGTCGCCGAAGGCCAGTACCCCATTGATTGGCGGATTGCACTTCTCACACACGTAATAGGAACGTTAGGACGGCTTCGTGCATTAATGTGGCAATGGAGGGCGTATATACCACCATTGGGCTGTAGTCAACGCGCTTTCTTGGATATGTGCAACACTTAATTGGATATGTGCCGCCGACCGCCCATCCATACTACACTGCTAACGCCGCGACGGTGAGCCCAATCTCGCAACAATGTGTTGCGAGTAGGCCAAGTAGGCTGCACCAACATAACTGGACGGAAGGAGGCTTTCTAAAGACGACATTTATGTGTACACACGCGGGGCAGCTGTACCGATTGTTATTGTATGGACGTAACGCTAGTGGACGTGTGATACATCAACACGGGCACGCAAACCGTACTTGCATCAAGTTCGATGGAGACCTGCAGTTATTTCGCTAACCGTGATTGCCCCAAACTGAGGTTGACCACCTCAACGAAGCTAAGGAAAAGGCAGCACCCGAGAAGATGGCTGAAGGCAGCGTGGCTCCGGCGGAGGCCGAAATTAACGTCTTCCTATAAAGTGCGTCAGCTGGTCTGTCTCGACAACAGAGCTGCTGATACTCGAAACAGCCCTGCAAAACAAACCACGCACGTCTCAATACACAAGTGATGCTGGTAAATCGGTGATACGACAGTGATACTGAATGTATGGCCACTTAATTCAGCGAGCGGCCGTGCTGAACGTTACAGTTAACGTGGCTAGGTGTAAACGTCTAACCTTTCACACCGACTACAAGGTGACCACCCCTAACTTACGTCAAATATTCTCAGGGGCAGTAGATTGCAAACAGCAAGGAGTTGTTTTAGTCTGCGCATAGGACGCGTAACCACGGAGGAAGAATTGCACCGTGGACCCCGTGGACGTAACGCTAGCGGTGGCTGTATCGTAGCACAGGAAGCGCTCTGGACGGTTGCCCGCGGCCATAGTCAAAGGTGCCCGAATAACAAGATCCCTGAGGCTGACATGATTCGGTGCGTACATTTCGCTCCGCTGCTGGCGATAATGACAGTTGGTCTGTCATTATTGCGCCCCGGTCTGTATTCTCGCCTTTCGTGCCGTGGAAATAATACAGATATATATACCTGTATTTCTTGCACATTAAAAATCAGTAAACTGCAATCTTCGCGCGGATCTTTTTGTTGCAATGAGAAATAAAAAATTGGCGACTCGAAGGCGCAACGTTTGAGGGCCCCCGTGTGGGGACGTTTTTTCCGACCGCGCAAATGGGGACATTTTTTCCGAGGACGTTTATTCAGGGGACGTATCTTCCGGGGATATTTATTCTGGGGACGTTTTTTCCGGAACCCACAATCGGGAGATTAAGTCAAAATTCGGGAGGGGATTTTGGCGGCGCCTGGAGGGTATTTCGGGGGGGGGGGGGTAATTCTTAAAAGGAAGAAGGAAATGAAAATGAAAATTGGGTGTGGAGTGCACGATAATTAACTGTCTCTCAAGTAAGGACACCTCAACCGATACACTCACGGGGAATTGGGGAATGAAGGGACAGTGAGAGCGGGAAGAGCGTGGTAAAAGAAGAAAAAGAAAGGTATGAGTGGAAAAGAAAAGGACAAAAAAAGTGAGGGGTGGGGGCAGGAGAACGGGCGTTCGAGTCACCGTGGTGAGCGGCTAGAAGATTCGTTCGACTAGGCCGGCATCCTCGAGAGATTTTGGCGGCGCCTTCGTTGAAAGTGTGCATAGGAAGCAGGAAAGAGTGAAGAGAGTTGGAGTTAAGGGAGGCTGCGAAGAGGAGAGTCTCCGTTACCCGTTGGTAGTTGTTTGCTCCGTGTTAGAAAAAATACAGACGTTAGTTCGCCGCTCTTCAGGGGACGAATAGCTTTTCTTGAAAAGAAACACTAGAATGCGCCTCCTATTGACACACTGTTCTTTTTCATGAATGCCCGCCACTCCTCAGGTCACCATAAAATTTACTCTGAGGAGTCTGACGACAATCAATTTGGGCTTTTGTCGTCACACTCAAGAAAGCCAGCTCCATTCCAAGAACGTCCTTTCAAGGTAATGTATGCCCCCCCCCCCCGCCCCCCGTCGCACCATTGGATGTACCGAGTGATATTGTACCTAGATTTTCCGAATAGCCTCATTGGGCTCTGTCAGCACGCGCCTTCCGGCCAGGAGTAGTCATGGAAGCACTGAGGAACGCGTACGGCGAGGTTGTGAGAAAAAAAAAAGTGGAGATGTTTTTTTTATTATTATTACATGTTAGCAGCGCATTCCTCTTCAAGCGGGCGGAGGCACGGCTTAAAAGTCTTTCGGTGTTTAAGGCCGCTTGCCAGGGCTATACGGTTCACCTCATTTGTCAAATAAGCTAACTGCACTCTGAAGGCGACACCCCAAAGGCAGTGGCGTAGCCAGGGAGTGCCACGCCTAAAGGGGTATTCAGACGGAGGACAAATCCTCGGGGGATAAAGGCGGAACCTTGTTATGTAAGCTCGCGAAGAGAGGTCTCCACAAATGTCCCCCACTCACACGGTCGAGGCAAACGGGGGGGGGGGGGGGGGGCAGACCAGTGTTACTATAGCGTGCTGCGGGTGGCTTGCACCGCCCGTTTGACGAGCTTCTGACGACGAGGTGCAGAAGATCATGCTGCTGCAGACTGGACACCCACTGTCGCTCTCTGCAGGAGCAAGTGCAACAATGTGGCCAAACAAGAGCCCGAAGTTCCGTCATATCCCCCACCACCGGGGGATCGTTTGTCATGTCGGGGAAAAGGTCCCCGTCTCCTTCGAGGAGTAGCGGAGGGGGGAGGGCGCCCACTCACTAATCCGTGACGACGTTGTCGCGTGATCCGCTATCCCCCTGTGTGCCACGCCAATTTCTCGCTCGTGTGAATACCTCTTTAAGTCCCTCCATGCGTTTTCCGCCGGCTAGGTTAAGTAGCGCCAACCAACACCACCTAGACTAGCTAAGGCCTGTTCATATCCTCCTCTCCTAGCGCCTACGTCACCACACTATGACGGAGCTGCTTTGTCGGCGCTTCCGGGAAACGGGGGGAAAGCATAAACGAATGGATTCGCAACGCACGAACGAGCGCGCAACAATGGGCATTTCTGAAAATGCGTCCTCGCGCCCGTCGTAGTGTGCTTACGTCACCCAGGAGTGAAGAGACCTTAGCTAGTCTAGATGGTGTTGCGCCAACTCGTCCTCCCCCTCTCATTTACACCGGCTGCCCGCCTGGCGGAAGCCGAAGTGCCGCCATGATGTTTCTGCTGCTTTTCCGGTTGATGCATCCGCCCCATGCCCTCGCGACGCAGAAACACCGAGCGAAAACTTGCTCGGCGGCAGGCAGTTTACGACGAACCTCAAAAGAACAACACTTGCGAAACGGAGAATGAAATATTCGCTTTCTCGCGTGTGCACATGCGTGCGTTGAAACAAGATGGAAGGAAAAAGCGGAAGGAAATGGCTCAAAAACTTCCTTCCGGAAGCTCCGGAACCGGAAATGGGCGCTGTCGTCGAAACAATAGATGGCGGTGCTTAAAAAAGCTGCAGCAGACGCGTGGAGGGGCTTTAGGCACACCGTGGCTACACTGTACCGTGGCCGTGCCCCCCCCCCCCCCCCCCCCCCGAAGTTTCTTTTTTCTTTGCCATGGCATACTGAGCACAAAATGACACTCGACCACACCTGCTTGCCCAGCCCCACTTCAAGTCATGGAGGTGCCCCCTCCCCTCCATTACACTCCCGGGCCACGCAGTTGATCATTCAAACAGCTTCCAGGTCTGAAGGTGGAAGCGATCAGGTCGCTTCCAGAAAGCGGGAGTCAGGTAGCCAGTTTCACGCTCAGCACAAAGGTCGAAGTGGTGGGTGCATTTCTCGCCGCGGAAATATTCCCCGGGGCGAAAAATTGCTGTCGAGCAGTTGCGCGTGGGGGAAGGGGGGCGAGGCGATCGCCCAGTCGCTCCCCTTCCCTTGAATCTGCCACTGGACAAATGCCGCCGAGCAAGCTAACGAGAGTAAATGAGCATGTCTAACGAGTCCATTCAACAAAATTCAGCTGGCATTCATCAATTCCCGCTCGTGCGTGTATTAGTTAAGTCTTAAGGACTCTCCTGTTAGTGCGCGGGGGCTAATCGAGCGCGACGCGAAAAGCTCAGTTTGACCTTCTTTAGGCTGCGGAGAGTAGAAAGGGGATTTGCTGGCAACACGACCAACAAGAAACATTTCTGAGAAAAAATTACAGATGGTAGGACCATTTGATCGCAGAAGCCTTCTTCATTCTTCAAGCGGATAAGTGCGTTGTCCAGCTGTCATTCTCTTTGGCTAAAGTATACAGATGGATTATCTTGATGCTTAAAATGACCGCGGCTTGAAAGCGTGTGAAGTGTAACACCACGTGGTGTCAAAAGAGTTTACTTTCATGCGTTCTCTTTTCAATAAAAAACTGTCAGTCAGCGCTTGTGTCATCGAGACTTCTTTCGTGTTCCCAGTTTCTCGCGCGTGCTTTTCCTACCAGTGGTATACCAACACGACCAACATTCCAGACTCGTAAAGGAAAAAAAAAGAGGGGGGGGGGAGCGTTATCTTTTTCACTCTCCTCTTTCCAACGACGTTGACCCGTGTTCCCTAAGGGGTTGCGGAAATATGCGTTTTCCTTATCGCCAAACCACCACCACTGTTCATTCATTATGAAATGGCAGCGCCCACACAAGACAATGAACGGGAACGGAATGTAACAGGGCAGACTTGCGCCGACTCGCAACTCAAAAGGCAGTGCACGTGGGCAAGGCCATACAAAGAATATCGTATTATACGACCGATTTGCACAATAAAAACTTCTGTCTACAAAAAGCACAAAAACCAAAAATTAATCACGTGACAGTCATAAAGGAAGATTGTTTGTTAGTAAGCTTTACAGATGGCTCGCTTACGCAATTATCTGCACGTCTCCTGAATGGAAGGCTTCGGTAATATCGCGTGCCATTTTGTTTATGCAACCCAACAAAATCTTAGTATCTGCTCAGCCACGATCCCGCCGATGAACTGAGCGCCGTCCGGCACTCCAAGGCAGCCGCGCGTGCCCAAGAACTCCAGGCCGTCGCCCAGGCCGAGGGGCTCGTAGCCGCACCCCGCCCAATACCGTCAGGCATTTTGAATAAAGTTTTCACTCACTCACTCTGAGCGTCTACAAAAGAGAGTATTAGGGTGAACGGCGTGTGCTACCCAGCTCCGCAAACTGATTGTAACCTGTGCTCATTCCGCTTTCATGTCAAAGGACCAGACTTGACAGCAAGGGCATTGCAGTAATGAAATTACTGTATTTAAATTACTTTTTGTTGTAATGCGTAATAAAATGAAATACTTTATGGGCTGGTAATTTAGTAAAGGAATGAATTACATCAAGTGGGTAATTTACTCATTACAATCCCAATTACTTTTGTCTAAAATATCGCATGCCCGCTCCTCTTATGCTATCAAAAATTGACCAAGAAAGGAAAAAAAAGACATGGCTGATCTCTCCGTCTTAGGAATCGGTATAACACGAAAGTGAATTGGGTCTTTACAGAGGCAGTTGAGTGTTTATTGTGCATTGATATATGATAGGTTGTGCAATGTCTATTGATGTTTGGCCGCTATAGCGCCGTCATACACAAAGAAGGACGCACGAAACGAACGCAGAAGTATACTCAGGACGAACGCGAACTACAACTGTCACAGTTGTAATTTTTTTGTCGTTGAGCAGCGCGCCCCTTTCGCAAACTTGGCCGCTACAGCGAGTGAAGTGACCTTCGTGCGCTCTGTAACTTCAACGCATTCTTTGCGGTGAACGCACAAGACGTACAAACTGCCCCCATCACGAGATAAGCGCGCGCGCACGGGCGACCACGCCCTGTATGGCAAATTGCTAGTGGAAGGCGAGCGCGCATCGCAACAAGAGGGGGGACGACCTTGCCCATGCCCTTAGAGAATACATGCGCACTTTCAGAATCTCTAGCGCGCCCAAAATTGGCCAGATTTACGCGGCGTTTTCGGCAATGTATTCTTTTTCAGTATCCGGAGAAAATCTTGTGGGCAGATTTTTTACTCAGGCTCTCTTTTTTTTTTTTTACAAACGAGCGGGAAGTATCCAGAAAGATCTTACTTTTTAACATCTCGCTCTTGTTTTCTCCAAAAGAAAATATCCGAATTACCTATATTTTGTCTGCAACATTTCCTCCCTTTTTCTTTCCTTGCTGTTATGGCATAATTGTCATGCATATCAACCTCTGGTTTGCATTTTACACGCTCTGAAAGCGTTGTGTGTATCTTCAGCGTGGATTTAAAATCAGCGCCATATTTAGCAGGCGCTACGTGGCTTCAATTGGTGCCGCCTATGTTCGGCGACGATTCTACCATTCTACACTCTGCCACCAACCTCTCATATCTGTATTCGTGAGCAGCGGAGAAATGTAAGGGCCGTGCTGAGTGAGCTTCAACAAGCTTCGGTTTTTTTCCTTTGGTTTTTGTATGTGTGTGTGGAGGGGGGGGGGAGGACTGTACTGCTTCTTTTGGTCTCCTTCTTTACCCTATCATGCCACCTCTCGAGCGTGTTCCCCCAACACCCTCTAGACTGAGTAGAGGGTGTTGGTTCCACGCGACAATGAAGTGGAATGCGAGGCTAATGCCGTCGTGCGCCCCGAACACAAAGCAGCGTTTCTATGGCGTCAAGAGAGCGTTTCGGCTACCAGCACTTTCTCTAAGCAGGTTGTCCAGAGATCCGCTGTGTTCAGAGGTCATTCCTAAAGTCCCTAGATTTTTCCCTGTTCTTTCTTAAGTACCGACAACCATTGAAGCACCGGCGACGAATCTCAGTGGCTAACGCTCGTTTTCGGTAGCCGTGTTCTTCCTAACTCTTTTCCAACACCTGGTGAAACGCGTCCCCCATTCACTAATGACACGTGGTTGACGGGAGGAGAAAGGCTCGTCGCGGTAGCATATTGTCCGCTGAAAGATGCGTGGCTAATGTACTTAGACGCACATTGCTTTGTAAATCTTCCAAGTTAGGAAGAAAATGGCGTCGGACGCCAGCTGCGCGTGAGAGAGGGCCGTGAAAGGAGGCAGTTGTCGGTACTTAAGTAAAAACGAAATATGTAGGGACTTTAGTCATTCCCTGCAAGTAAAGCTGCTATGGGGGCTAGTTGGTGCGAATACATGGCTTGTTCGCGCTGCCAGGAACTGGACGATTTTGAAACGGAAAAAGACTCACACAGGGTGAAGCGCGTTAAGCCACTTATTCCCTGCCCGTAGCTAATCGTCCTATTCAGCGCCCGCAGGGATTTGCTTCGGTGGCAACAGGAACAGCGGCGGCATCTGCAGCAGTGACTACCCAAGGGAACACGTGTGCTATTGCTGCGTTCTTGCGAACAGCCACGACATCGTGGCTGTTCAGACACGTTGTTGCGAAGCAGGCAAATAGGGTTTTTCGGATATAACAGCGCAACCGGCCGCCGGGAACTGCTTTTTCTAGGCGCCAACTGCACATGCGTCGATCAGAACAAGCTTTGTTTTTTGGGAAGGAAACATTTTCGAGGTTGAGCTGTCAATGTCAATAGTATTACTCGACACGTGCTTTTCAAGGCGTAGCAACTCGGGGTGACAGTGCTGGCACATTGGTAGTGATAGCGTCGGGAAGTGGCCTGGTCTTCGCGCTCGGCCACCTTCGATGTAATTTTAAACACTATACCTCATTTTGCACAGTCTTTTCCGTTTGCATAACATTCTCCTGCTGCAGCAGACAGAAACAAGATGGTCGAGCACACTTATAGCTCATTGCGTTCATTGATGCATTTCATCGGCCTGTTATGTGGGAGCGAGTAATAAAGATCGTTTAAAGAATTGAAGACGTGGGTGCGATTGATTATCATAACCGACCAGTGTTGAGCTTGTGAAACTTCCTCATTTTGGTTTTTGGTTGCTAATTTGTATCGAATGTAGTTATGTCCAAGTAAATTAGTGTTCTTGGCCCGGCGCAGGGACGAAGAAGACGTTTATCAACGATTGATAAAGCGCATTTCTTTGTGGTGCTTCGTGTAATATGCAATGGGGGTTTCGGAAGACGCTCTCGAACTTTGCATGTCGCATTTCTTTCCTGTCGTCAATATTTAGCAATTTAGTTGAATATTCCTAATTAACAAATTAATTAACTACAAAAAAAGTTTTCCGTAGTGCGCAAGGTGACTGTCGTTAATTTGCAGCTGATTTAACTCGCCTACCTCTAATATTGTATTTTTTAATCCTTGGCTAAAGATAGCTGCGACACCGGCAACGTAAGGCCATTTGGTCTGACGTTGCGCCGTGATCCCACCTGGGCTGCAGAATCAAGGCGCCTGTTTCCTCTCCATAATGACCATACATCAGTTGGCGTTCAACTTCTGTGGACTGTGGTGGTTGTTGAAGCCGCTAGTAGATTTCTTCCAGTATCTTGATATATGGTTCGTCGACAACCTGCTGATTCTGTAGTGGAGGCCGTATGGAGGCCACACTTTGAGAACTAAAAGCTTAAAAAAAAAAGATTGCATCCTCACTTTGACATGACGTCTCGGTCATGCTTCTAATCAAAGAGCCGAGTCAATTCAATATTTCGTGAGTGCACATCATATTTGCGATTATTGTACGGATGTGTCATGGGGCAAGTTCATATACTTGCTAAATTACCCCCCCCCCCCCCCCCCCAATGGCCTATTCTGTAGATTTTCTTCCAACTCAATATCCAGCGCCAAACAGCCCACTTTATCGGGTCTTTGATTCGATCAGCGATACGCAAGTGGGGCTTCAAATACTGTAGCATTAAGATACCTTATCAAACTGAAAAACATATCTGATACCAAAACACCCACTCATATCGCGCGCAGAGAAAAAAAATAAAACGAAGGCGATAGATATATTTCAGAGAGCGAGCAGTTTGATGATGATGGTCGCGAGTGCCGCAGAGGGAAGGAGGGGAGAGGAGGCGTGCAAGCGACAATACACTGCAAGAAGGAAAGGGTTTCTGTTGCGTTCTCTCCCTCTCACAACCCCTCGAACCAATAGTTTTTTCAGAGATGAGCACTGTCCGGCCTTTTTTTTCCCTTTCTCCTTCCTCCATTGGCCCTAAGCCGTGAAAGACGTGGCCTGCGCTTGTTACCCTTACTAACAGAAAGACCTTAACTCCTACCTCCGTGGACATTTGCTTCTGTGATCTCCTGGATAACGGTGGTAGACGTGGGCTAGTCATTTTTACGCCGTCCAGTCATCACCGCTTACTACGTGCTGCCTGTTCGGGCGCATACTACTTCGCGTTTTGCTCCTCGGTCTTTGAATGTGCCAGAAGTAAAGTGCTCCCGCCTCCACGCATCTGGAACCTCGAAGGCAAGTCGCTTCGTGTTTTTTTTCCTGGCTGATTTCGCGAGAGATCAGACATGCATATAGGACCGCTCGGTATTTTTGTTTTGTCTGATTTTTATATGTTACGTGGGGATATTCAAAGTACTACATGCGACCGAAATTTTGGTACCCAAGAAATGTACTGCCGGGTAAGAATGCTCGTTTCTGGTAGCCATCTTCTTATCGCTTTTCCAGCGCATTCTCTGTTCACCCGTGTCAAACCAGTCACGCAGACAGCTTTAATTGCAGTTGTGCCGTCCTTTACAGGATTAACCGTAGTTAACGCGAGCACGGCTTGCCGTTGATACACGGGCTCAGTTGAGCAGGCCGATGAAATCACTTGCTGACCATGTGGTGAACAAGAAGTTTGGGCACACCCTCAGCACGTTTCTTGGTACCAGACAGCCATTCTACACCTCCGTGACAGTGTGTCGCGAAGCTGCCGATTAAGAGGATATAATAACAGTTCATAGATGGCAGCACTTACGCACCAAAAAGGGGGGAAGTTAGAGTTCGCTCTGGGCATGTAAATCTCACCAGGACCGGAAAGTATTAGCCCTTCCGCGTATACGTAAAGTGGCACTTCATGAAGCTTCCATGACAACTCGTCAAAACACGACAAACGCTTTGTCGTCCCCCTAACGTAGGACGTCCCACAACTCTTCCCTTTCGCCCCACTTGGCGAAAGGTGGCACAAGCCACTAGAGTAGTCTAGTAATACCCTTCATTACTGAACCATCGCATTTTGTCAGCGGCCGCGTACGGATTTAAACGACAATAGCGTATCCACTCAAATTTTTCACGCATTTCACTCTTGAAAACGAGGAAAATGCGCTTAACACAGACGGCGCTAGTCCACCAGACGGGGGCGAGAAGGGTACGGCCTACTGAATGGCGGACTACTTCGCGGCGCTGTTATCCGTGCTCCCACAAGGGCTGCAGAAATAGCGTCTATTCTTCACCTTCAACATCTGCAACCCCCACCTGCTCTTTCACGAATGACTCGAACGAGCTGCGGCTTTCCACTGCGCATTACTCTGCAGCCACCGATCACAACGCGTCTTTCTCGCTTCGCTGTTTCACTTCGAGCTTGGGCTTACTGGAAAGCCCGGCTACCCGAGAGCCCCAGCGTACACTGCAATGAAGGGCGGACACAGCAACGCCGGAGGAGAAAGTTGACGCTTTATTTGCAAAATCCTTTCCTAGCTTCAAAGCAAAAGTGTTCTGTTTATCTTCCGGAAGTAAATACCATTGAATGGTATTGAGCAATATACATTGCATGCTTTAAATTGAATATTTTTACACAGAACCACCTCTACACTATTGAAAACGGAATATGACGCAAAAAGCAACTATTAACAAAATCAACATCTTCCTTTCGGGCACAACGTACGTTATTATTATTTTTGTTTATTTTCGATCTGTAACATTTTTGTCTGCTTCTATGCCATCTAGACCATCTGTAGAACTAGAGCACATAGTTGAAATGCTACGTTGAGAACCTAGTAATAATAAGAACTGTTGCAGTTTAACCTCCCAAAGCAATGATACGATTATGAGGGACGCAGTAGTTGAGGGTTCCGGAAACTTCGACCACCTGGCAAGCGTCCGCAGAAATTTTTGCAAGGGGGTGGGTCCACAGTAAAAGAGGCGGGGGGGGGGGGGTGCATCCAGCACAGGCAGCCTTTATTTTACTGCCGTGACATGACCGTTAATAGTCTGTAACATTCAAAGTTGGCTGACAATCCTGAAGGCTGTTTCACGCGGATATGGGGCACCTATATACTCTGTTCCAGAAGTTCCGTGCAGCACTGTGGAAGCTACAGGCCTTCTCAACCAATCAGGAGGACGAGCACATCTAAGTGTATCCTTCCGCGCCCTGTCGTCTGCTAGCGGCGAGCGCTGCAGCGAAAGCGGCAAGAGCGTCTCGGGACACAGTGCAACTGCGCAGTGAGATGAGCTGTAATTGTGAAAGCGGTTAAATATTCTCCTCGGCACCGTAAAAGCGTGCGTCTTCGAGATACTTGCACGTAGACATTTGAGGGATAGAGTTCAGTGGCTCATGTTTCGGTGGAAAGCGCCGCACTAGCCAAAGTGATTATGCACCACGCTTCATCAGATTTCGTATACGCATGCCTATGGGCATGCGAAGTGCCGCTTCGCTCCCTTGTCGTAAAAGCTGATCCGGGAACGATATCGCACAGGTGAACCAGGCGCCGCCATTTTGACTAAGGAGTGACCAAATCTGCCACCGCGGACTAATCACAACCCAAGACTGGGTCCTCCGCGGCGCTGTGGACGCTCGGGCTGTGCGGACTACTCATAAAAGTTTAGACAGTGTCGTACCATTCCTTCGTACTTTATAAGTAAAAACATAACACATACGAGCCACAACAGCGTTATTTCTTTCGTCATTCGCATGTTATAACACGTACAAGCAAGAACTTTTTCTTCGGTATCATGGAGCCACAAAAATTGTTTTATACAGAAAATGCGACAAAATCGTCATACAAATCACAGCTACAACACGCAGAGAAGCCTTCAAGTAAAAATCCTCCGACGAGACCGCTTGCAAAAGTCATGAGGACAAACAACGGGCTACGTATATGGGGCACTACATCTCGCTTCGCAACAACCTGCGCTCGAGGGTCGTGTAGCCTTGGCTCTGCTGCACGGAACTTCTGGAACAGAGTATAGGTATTGCTAATCGTGCTGTGTAGCTTATTACTACTGCATAGAAAAATATCCGAAGGACCAGGGGAGTGGGGCAGCCCTCCCCCCTTGCACCCCCCTCCGGACGCCCATGCCACCTGGGGTTTTTGAACGTGCACCATAATCTAAGTACACGTGTCCACAAGCCTCTTCGCTTCCATCCAAAACTTATCGAGAACATTACACTTCGAAGAAAATTTAAACATCGAGAGGTTAAATATAAACATTTCTCCCTATTTCATAATTGAATAAAAGAAATTAGTATAGCAATGTTGTGTATGAAAACCTGGTGCCTTTCAGATGCACTAAAACAAAATCATAGTCATGCGCGTTTTTTTTTTTTTTTTTAAAGATGCCTGGTAGACCAAGTGTCTTGCTACTGTTTGGAAATTTAGAATGGCAGTTACGGTGCAATAAAACTGTTTTCTCCAAACACAAGTCAGGAAGGTGTTTATCGCGGTAACACAATGAAACGTAATGTTTATAAATTACATCGAAGGAGGTGGAGCACGAAGTCCGGGACAGCTGGCGTGGAAGGCACGTGGCCAGCCGTACACTTCGCAGTGACATGCTCAACTTCAAGACTAGTTTTTAGTGAAAAAAAGCGAAGTTTGTTCTCATCTACGCATGCGCAGTTGGTGCCTCTCAAAACAATTTCGCGGTAGCCGATCGCGCCATTATAACCAACAATTACACATTTGTATGCTTTCCTGTGACGTTTCTAGACACGACGTCATCCTAGTGTGGCGTTTCGCCAGCACGCAGCAAAAGCCCACGGGCAGGGGGGGGGGGGGGGGGGGCAAGCATCCATATACACACGACCGTTGAAGTGGATGATGCTTGCCCGCCCCCCCCCATATATATATATATATATATATATCTTTCACGTGACGTCACAGACAGGTTCTCTGCGCTGGGTGCCGCAACATGGCGGCCACCGTGACTTTTTATCTCATTAGAGAGTGTCAGTGCGGGGGAGGACACAGTCGTTCGGTCGCCGCGTTCCTTTGTGCTCTGCCCGCTTTCTTCTGTCCGCCAGTCGCGCCGAAGGGGAACACAAAGGAACGCGAGGGGGCACCGGCACTGATCTGATGTCACCGTTTCTTTCTCCGCGCGTTCGGGTAAGAGTTCACGCAGCATCTCAACCAGCTAGTACTCCAAGATGACGAGCACGGTGACGTGAGAAAGAGAGGGAGAGAACTTCTTTATTCGCACTCAGTTTTATTTGATTTTTGATATACAATGAGAATTTGCTTGGCTATGCTTAATAACAATATAAAACAAGTACAGTCAGTTTTACGTAGCACACAGTGGGAGAACCATTCATTTGTTATGCGTGTAATAGTATTACAAGCAAGACTTTTTATACATTAACCACACAACTTTATGCATGAATAGAAGTATGTCCATTGCGACCTTCCCAGTATTTGTATCACTCAATGACATTTCGTTAGTGTGTAAAAGCTGCTCACTAATAATTGAGTTGATAATGTAGGTAGGGATGAGTGCACATTTTCTTTTCATTAATTAATACTCCACTTCCTTGCACATATTAAGGTATGCGTATATTAATTTTGCCTTGTTTGCTCTTAGACAAAATAGTGTTTCTACAACATTATTCTTATTATTTTTTTATTATTAAATTTATTTTATCATCGTTGTTAACTGGTCAACCAGAAGTTTCCCTTCAAATTTAATAATTGTTGGTATTACAGGCGCATTACATTCTTTATACTTCTTACATTCATTCTTACATTACATTCTTTATCTGCATTTGCGACGTTGCTTGGAGGTCCTTCAGACCCCTCTAAGCAAATGCGCCTGTGCTAAGGTCTAACAGTGTAAGCGCGAATCTTCTTTGAAAAAAAAATGTGGGCGATTATAACGTTAACCTACCCCGCATTGTTTCTTTCAGCATTGGTCGTTAGCTGTTTATGATTAGTCGAAATTTTCTGGCTCATGCATATTTTTGACGATTGGCTCTTGGCCATTCGTCGAAGGCAGTGTCTATTCTCCCGGCAGCCGGGAGAATTTCTGAAAACAATTTCTCCCGGCAGTCGCCTCCCATTGGCTCTGCGAAGTCACGTGACAAAGCTACCGGAAAAACTGCCGGTGAGAAGCGCGAAGCGGCTCGTGGTTTTCCACAGACGTGAGTACATTATTTTCCTGTTGCTCAGTGAAGGCCCTCTGCGCCCTTCGGGCGCGGAAAACTAATCGTGGCTTCGCCCTCGCTTCGCGAGTGCGGCCATTTCGCTATCGCTCAATGGCCGGTTGGCAGGGTCACGGTCACGCGCTACTGGCCGCTGTCGCGGCCACGCGCTGTTTAGCCCGCGCGCCTGCCCCTTCGGGGCAGGCTTGCGTCCGTGCCAGCGTCCGTGGTGGGCCCGTGTCATTGGGGCGCACGTAACCCACGAGCTGCTTCACGCATCTCACCGCAGTTTTCCCGGTAGTTTTGTCACGTGACTTCGCAGAGCCAATGGGAGCCAACTGCCGGGAGAAATTTTTTTCAGCAATTCTCCCGGCTGCCGGGAGAATAGACACTGCCTTCGTCGAAAATGTTTCGGTCGGCCATAAAATTGCCTGCTTGTTACGGGACGTCACAAATCTGGCAAATCTCGTGGCGTTAAAATGACGTATGCACGTTAAGCATTGCATCATTACGCTGAACTATAGCTATGCTTTTTCAGAATAGCGGAAATTCAATTCAAAGCGGGAACGCAATTCAGGAAGGTTGCCCGCCGCTCACACAGGCAGAGGCTAATTGCAGCAGCGGGCGAGATGAATTTATGAGTGTATATTCCGTTGTAGTATAACGATGTTGAGCTATTTCTGCGCGTATACAATTCTGCGAACGCAGCTTTGCTGAGAGAGGGGGAGAGAGAAAAAGTCACACTTTCGCCGCAAGGGCGAAGCAATGAATGCGATAGCAAGAAATTGGAATGTCACACGAAGAACGAGAAGAAGCTCGATATTTGCAGCGCCTGTCACAGTTGTTACGTCTTTGTGCGTGAGGAACGCGTTGCAAGTGTCGACAATGCTGTTAGATATTTCTTTTTCTTTTAAACTGCGGCGCGTGGAGTGACCCACTGCGTTTCTTGCCACACGGGGGCGTCTGATGCAAGGTGTGTCTAGAGTTACTGTATATGCTACCTTTAGGTAGCAGAGTTGCGCATAGGTCTGGCTAGCAACCACAGCTATACGGCGAAGACGCACTCCGTTTTTGCAGGCGACATGCCTACCGCGTCGCCGATCGACATCTTTGGCGTGTCGAAGAGCGGCGATTAACTTTACTGTGAATGACTAGTGCCAATCCAGTTCGCTCCACCGGCGCCATCGAGAAATAGAAAAATTGGCCCGAGTGTCAGCTTCTCCGCAACACATGGTTGCTAGCGGCGTTTGGAAGACAGATGCGCAACTCTGCTACCTATAAAGGTAGCATATAGAGTGACTCTAGATGTGCCTGGTGTTCTTTGTTTTTTTTTCTTCTTCCACATCACGAGTGAGTACAGAGATCGAGAGAGAGAACTTTATTAAAATAAACGAACACCAGTCCGGGTGGGTACAGGAAAGGGTCACTTTTTCGTGTGCGTCTCAAGCGTAGTTTTCAAGTTGAAAGAAAATTAGGAGCGTTGCGTCTGCAAGTGTCGAATATGGAGAATCAGACGCCCTTAGATATTTCGTGTGTATATAGTTCATCAATGTGTATATAATTGTAAATTGTGTATATAGTTGATCAAAATTGTAAATTAATAAAACAATGTGTATATCTGTATATATAACAACGTATGTCACGTCTTCATATGATGGTATAGGGACTTGTACGAAAGATTCACTGGTTTTCCCGATCTTCTCCGAACCAGCTCCTCAATCGTGATCCACTTCGTGGATATGGCGTGATTTTTTTTAGATGCGAAGTATCTTAAGGCGGAGCTCAATCCGGTGGTGGTGGTGGTGTGCGGCGTGACCACCCTTACTGCGCATGCGCATACCCTCTCCACACACCACCTCTCCACTCACCCTCTCCTCTTCCCCTCTCCACTTTCCCTCTCCTCTTCCCTCTCCATTTCCCTCTCCCATTCTCCTCTCCACTTTCCCTCTCCCATTCCCCTCTCCACTCTTCCTCTGAAACGCGGGCTAGACAGCTAGACACGCCGAAATTCTCTCCTGCGCAACGCCGCGATGAGCTCGAGCGCATGCGCGTCCCCTCCCCTTCTCCCTCCTCTCCTACGCTGCCCCCTCTCGCCCGCCTGTCGACCGCGTTCCCCGCTCGCCCTGTGAGAATTAATGGCCAGGCTAGACGGAAGATACGACGCGCGTAGCGTCCCTCTTCGCGTTCCACGACGCGAGGTCGGTAGCATGCCCAACGAACGCCAACGGAACGCGATCGTGCAAGTGCTCCGGCTTCGCATCGCCTCATGGTCCCCTTTAGCGGGAGATGGTGTATCTTTTAAACTGCGGCGCGTGGAGTGACCCGCTGCTTTTCTTGCTACACGGGGGCGTCTGATGCGAGGTGCTTCCGGTACAGAAAACGGCCACATTGTCGTGCGCGTCTCAAGGGCAGTTTCAAATTGAACGAAAATTAGGCGCGTTGCGTGAAAGAAGACACGCTCAAGCTCCTCCGAGATTTCTTTACCACCAGCAGTAAATAGTGTATATAAATAGCTCGCCGTTATTTCGCCGGCGCATACGTGGGGCGTGGTTGGGTTGTCTAATGCAGCGGGCTGGGGAGCGCGTGGTCGATGGTTCGAATCCACGGTCGGGCCTTCGCAATTTTTTTCTTCTGCTTTATTTTTCATTGTGCCTTTTTTATCTATATTCATATACATATCCGGGGCATGACAGCGACGGCAAAAATCAGCCCAGAGTGTCCATATAATTGCTGTCGTGATAAAAATAGACAGCGCGTCACATGTGTGCTTCTTTGCCATCCGAGTTGTATTTTGCGCTGTACAAGTCAGTTCAAGATAAAATCAAGACCAACTAGCTCGGCTGTCAATTCAGGCTCCTTAGTCCAGAAAACCGTGGACCTTGACCATCTTCCTGGTCCGGCAGAAATAGTTACTGGGCAAGCTTGAAAGCTGGGCATCCCAATGTGCTGGAGTCCACTGCCTTATTCGTCGCATTTGAAAGCTCATGACCATGCATCGTAGGCTCTCTGATAAGCAAGGCAAAGCAGGTTGATTCGAGATATATGTGTCGTCGATGACGTAAATTTCAGGCCAGGTAAAGCAGAATTAAGGCATGACAGAGTGTTCTAACTTTACAGTGTCCCTGCTCAGCGGTAGCCTCCTTTAGGACGCTGGAGCGCAAGAGCGAAAGTGCGGCATAGCCGGCCTGCAGCGCAGAGAGCCTACAGTGCATGGTCGTGAGATGCGGAAGACAATTTTCACAGCAGGAGCGTATAGGACAAATTTCTTGATATAATGACGTTATTGCTGTGTTGAAGGAAAATTTCTCCGCAGTGGTTCATTTCCCAGTGTGCAGGTGACAGTCACCACTGTCGAAAGTACAGGGGCTCCGCCCCCCTAACTTTTCTTAGTGGGGGAGAAGTTCGCCCCCCCCCCTCCCCCGGTAGATGCGCTATGGCCGCCCGGTGATAGTAGGTCCGTTCGATTCCTCTGCACCAATCGGAACCGGTTGACGGCGGTGCACGAGATCAGAAATTGTGCACCGCGAGTTCAGTGGTGCAGGAATAATGCGACGCCAGAAACGAATTACGAGGGGCTGACATTGTGCTGGTCTTATTTTTGTTCGCTTAATTTGCGCCGTCCACCTAACACTGACAGGTGGCAAACCGCACATGGGGACAGTTCCTGAGCCGCAAACACCTAATCATGAGAGAATCCAAACGTAGGCAACTAGCTTGCTAGCCCCCCCCCCCCCCTCCCCTTGCGTACGCAACTGGCCATAACCCACAGGGCTAAAGATGTTGAAAACAAACAAGTTTTCCCTCTATCGTATTCCTACTCGGTTCTTCACGGCGTCGTGAAGAGACGCACCTGTGCACAGTATAGCACACTTCTGCGACATTTCTTCGCAAGAAAACGAAAGGACGGGGGGACGCATGACTGTCAAAACAGGAGTGTTGCCATCGATGGAACCTGAACTCTATGTCCACCAAAACAGTGCTCTTCACGTGTTGCCGCTTCCAAAACTCCGTGTGCATCTGGGGGGGGAGGGATTAGGCTGGCGACTAAACCTGAAGTCTTTGTTCACATGACAGCGATTTCACAATGGCTTTCTTCCGTGAACTTGCCCCTGCAAACCTAAAAACGCGGCTTCTGCAGATAACACAAGATCAGAAATCAAGAAAGGGACCTTACTCGTCTTTGCTATAATGCTTCAATTTCTCGGTCAATTTTCGATGCCATAACGGAAGCGGACACCCTATATTTTAACCAAAAGTATTTGGGAAACTGATGAGTAATTTTCTTAAAATTATTGCCTTGAAGTAATTTATTACAGTGCTCACTGCCGTCAAAAGTAATTTAATCGCTGTAATTTCTTTACTGTAATGTCATTACTGCCGAGTCTGGTGTTACGGAAGAAATGAAGTGCCAACGAGACGAACAGAAGTGACCCGGACAAGCGCTTATTTGAAGCTGATTCTTTATTGAAAGAAACACGCACATATATTGGCCCCTTGTACGTTGCGAAATTTGGAGGAATCCAGACATTGCACGGGGCCAGGTGTTTCTCACAGACATTAGCGCTCTTAATGGAGCCTGTCACTTAAGTGCCTTCACTGTGTAAAAAAACGTGAAGCGTCATTTGCGGGTCTTTTTTTTTTTACATTCGTGGCCACGTCCTTGAGATCTACCATGTCCAGGTAAATGTAATTCACAAGCACAGAGCCCAGCTTAATAAGAATTTAAATATCCAGTTAAAGTTTTCGCTGTGTCTAATCTTTCTTGATCTCGTCGTACGTCTTTATATTTAATAATAATTGTTGGGGTTTAACGTCACAAAACTACGTATAATTATGAGCGACGCCGTAGTGGAGGATTCCGGAAATTTCGACCTCCTGGTGCTGTCTAACCTGCACTAAACCCAAGTACGCGGGCACTTCGCCTCCATCGAAATGTGGCTGTCGCGGCCGGATTCGATCCCGCGGCCTCGTCCAACGTCTTTGTTGCGCAAATCAGACATGTGTCAAGCGTCCTATTTGAAGTCTTGAAACATGCAAATATTTCTCAAACTTCATCCTTTACTCCTTCCGAAAGCTTACGGAAACGCGCAAACCACCGAACCCTCAATTTGGAAGCTGTTGAGGAGGTTGCTGCTCGGCCATTCTGTGGTTCCAGGCAAATTAGCGTGATTAGGGCCGTCCTGTGTCCAGCGATGTATGTTATGCCCGTGGATGCCAAGATGTGTTCTGTTTTGACTGCTGTTGCCGCATACTACGTTTATTTCATCAATTACCGATAAATCTATCAATCCATTGCAGCAGCGCATATAGTGTGCTGCGTTAACGGGACTGACATCTGGGCAGAACGTGTCGTTACGTCGTTGTAGAAATGAAAGGACGGTAAATATAGTGACAGATTCCAGCACCCTTTCGTGGTGTGAGTAGGACTGATGTTTTTAAATCGTGCTTTAAGGTAACAAAAGCCAGCACGTCGTGCAGGCCAGCGGAAGAGCCTTGAAGGTGGATTATTACGAAGTCGGTCTCTGAATTCTGAGGTTTCATGCGCGCCATTATAGTCTTCAAATTTATAGTACGTATATTATTTATTAGCGCTCTGTTCTTTGCTGCCTACCTGGTAAACGAGTTGCACGTTGAGAAGCGACGCTGCCTTCGCGGCTGCCTGTGGCCCATGTCGAGCCGCGGCGCATGCGCGCGGAGTGCACGCATGCGCAAGAAACCGCCGCGCTTGCTGTTTGCAGCATATGTTTTCAGATGTGTATAAGAGTTCATATTCGCCGCAGTTAGAAAGATTCTGATTAAAATGTTTCACGTGTTTTCCACGTTACCAGTCCGTGATTATACACTCTGACCAGTTCGCTTTCCGTTTCGCTAAAGACATAGGTACCCTAAAATTGGTTGTCAGTCCCTTTAATGATGCCGTGGACATAAAAACTTTCATTGCACGCAGAGCTATAGTTTTTTTTACCGCACGTCATCCATTTGTAAAACATGCTCCGTGTGTTAAAGCGGTAGCTAACCACCTATTATCACGGCGGGAAACCTCATTTGCTGGAGGGCATTAAAGCACCTAGTCGCAGTTTCAAATTCAGAGAGCGCGCGAGAGACGGGCAGCGCGTCGCAGCGGAGTTTTCATGTAAACATAGCTGGCAACGCGGGCACACAAACCGCATGTACGTGGGCACCGTGTTCACAACTCACTTCAGCGAAGTCTCCCTGGGTGGCGTCGCAATCCCTTCTGGCATTTTGTAAATGTGTGTCCCCCCCAAGAATGCACTGCCGAGGCAAGGACGTCAGCCTTCGTACTCCCGTGCGAGTCCACCCCTCTAATCGTTGAAAAGGTCTGCTAGGAGAGCGCTCGCAAAAAGCATGGCAGTTCAACACAAACTTGGGATGAAATTGGGCTGTTGGTTGTTTACATTAGACATGTTGGTGTCGATGTCGTGAGGTGGTGCATTTGGCGTGCAGTTGCGCAGCACGAACTTTAACATTCATTTGAAGTATGTTCTATGCTATATTGACCGCGGATATTTTGCATAGTCGGGTTTAAGAAATACGGAGAGGTCCCAATCACACGGCCGAAGCGCAGCAGCCCATCGGCTCCGCGACTAAAGAATAGTCCCCCTCATGCACTAGCCCATGTTCTTCGAAGGCAAGGGTACTTGCTATCCGGCTCATGACGTCAGCCTGTAGTGCGCCCCCATTAGTGCAGGATTCTGTGCATCAGCCTTTGAAGAGCGAAAACCGCGGACGTCTTCAGACATCGTAATAATTTTTTCATCGGTACACAACATAAAAAATGGCGCTCTTTGGCCACCCATGGCCCTTGCGCCACAAAACCCCACTAATCAATCAATCAAGTGCATCTGACTATAGATGATGCGTGTGTGCCCACAGAAGTCTATCCCTCAGGTTATCTCGCGTTCAAAAATGGTCATACTCCTTCAGAAATAATGACAAAGCAAGTTTCTAGAACTGAAATCACTATACGCAAAAACGCCAGGAGTTCCGCCTATCACTAACCGTGGATTTGCTGCTGATTCCGCGAAATCTAAACATCCCTATATGCAAGCATGTGAATGTCAATATCACGCCAAACGGTGCATCACAGAAAGGAACTGAAGGCGTTGCCCCTTCATATTCCTAAGCCAATGTAAATGCGAAGTTTTGTGCAGCACCTGAAAATGTCCAACGCTGATGCTCATGCTTTTCCATTCCTTATGCAGGCCACTTAACTGAATAAGGAAACACTACCTCGTAGATACACCTCTTCCTGTGACATCAACTGGACTCCCGACATGGCCGACGCGCAGCCCGCGCCATGCACAGCATATGCCCGTAGTGACACCAGCGACGCAGTAGATTTTCCTCCTCACCTACACATGCCGTGCACCAAAGAAGGAGACTCGGACTGCAGCTCTACTGTACTTAAGAAGTACGAGGGAACTGTTGCTTGGCGCTTCTTTGGAGCTGGTTGAAGACCAGCGACGACCCGGCGGCCTTCGTCTGGCCGTGGTTCAGGCTCCCGCGTCCCCATGCCCTTTGCCTTGTTCGTTGGACGAACGCGGGGGCGAGGCCGCTGCATTACGCCGAGCACCTTCTGTCCGAGCACAGGTGTATAACAGCAGTCGAGATAAACGGCAGCACGACGCAACCACAGTCTCTTCTTGTCGCTCTGGGACGCATCTCGCCGTGAAGCGTGACGGTACGCTTAGCGTTGGACCATAGACGAGGCGAATGTTCACGTTCTCGAGGTGGTGAACGAACTTTCGCATCTGGAATAACTCCAGTTCGCGTCCGCCAACTGCAACGCAATCGCGTTGCCAAGACGCCTCGTACATGAAGGGTCCACTGATGGAGTGTAGGATGGAGCACCTCCGCAGCCTCGACGTGTCCGTGCTCAGATTGAACTCGGTCAGTGCTGGTCGACTTGTCTGGGCGCTCATTTGGAACCGCACCATCACTGAACTTGCAGTGCCAGAGTGCGTATTTTGCGCCTACTTTCAATACATTGGTGAACTGTTTGGCACATATCTAAGAAAGAAGGACGCCACGCTAAGAAAATTGACGCTGAAGGCGCTGGGCGTCTTCAGACACCCGGAATATACTCTGGCGCTCTTGCCGAAGCGTTTTGTGCTATGACCACTCTGGAGGAACTGAATATGGACATCTGTCTCGACAAAGACGACTAGTGAGTATTTGAAGTATGCGTAAGTGCGTTTGAGACTCAGGCATGTCGATATATATATATATATATATATATATATATATATAATATTATATATTATAATATATATATATATATATATATATATAGACATGTATAGTATGATTGAAGAAAAGCATGCACGTACGAAATGTGGTTTTCTAAACGTTTCGCCCGACGGACCAACCGAAACGCCGTCTTCATAGCCAAAGTACAATATTATATATATATATATCGACGAAGTAAGGCAAAATGTGCCGATAAGAAAGTTGTAGATCGGTTTGCAAAATCTCTGAGTCGTCATCGTGATCATCAGCCTAACTAGGCCCCTGCGGGGCAAAGGCCTCTCCCATGTTCTGCCAATCACCCCGGTTCTGTGCTTGCTGCTGCTACGTTATTATACCGGCAAACTTCTTAACGCCATCTTCCACCTAACTTTCTGTATCTCCTTGTGCGTGTTCTTTCTCTTGGAATCCAGTCAGTTACTCTTAATGACCAGCGGTTATCTTGCCTACGCTCCACATGCCCTGCCCGTGTCTATTTCTTCTTGATTTCGACTAAGATGTCCGTAACACACGTCTGTTCCCTGACCCGCTGTGCTCTTTTCTTGTCCCTTAAGGTTACGCCTATCATTTTTCTTCCCATTGCTCGCTGCATCGTCCTCAATGTAATTTGAGCCCTCTTTGTAAGCCTCCATGTTTCTGCTGCGTAGGTAAGTACTGGTAAGATGCAGCTATTAGATACCTACCTCTTAAGTGATAGTGGTAAACTAACAATCATGATTTGAGAGTATTTGCCGAACGTGCTCCATCCCATCCTTATTATTCTAGTTACTTCAGTCTCATGGTTCGACACCGCGGTTACTACCTGTCCTAACTAGACGTTTTCCTTTAAAACTTCCAGTGCCTCGCTACCTATCGCAAAGCGCTGCTCTCTTCCCAGATCGTTTCGGAACAGTCTCGGAAGTCTCGGAATGTCCGAGTAGACAGTCTCTAAGTTTATATTATTTGTTTTTTCTGCTTACTACAGGTGCCCGCGAAATAAAAAAAAACACACACCAACGTGGTATGCCCGCTTGCGCGCCGTAATTGCAGTGCCCCCTAAGGTTCCTCTCCATATATCTCTCCACACTCTCCACATATCTATGGACAGAGAGTTGTCACACTCATGAAAGCAAAAGTCTGAGCAGTAGCAGGATTGTCTGTCCTTTGAGTGTATGTCACTTTGTGTAACTGTCTGTTGCAGTTCTCATGAACAGACAGAAGTGGGTGGCGTAGACTCCCAACGGCAGCGCCATGGCTGTCGTTTTTGAAGCAAATAGGAAGCTTTCATTAGGGACTTAAAGCGTTCTGCGGCGTCAAATAAACGGTGTCGGACTTAATGCGCATGCGTGGGACCCGAACAGCGTTTGGGTTGGGCACCGGGCAGGCTATTTCTCGGAATTAGCGAGGAGCTCCAAGACTTGCCCCAAGTGCTTTGCGTCAAGAATATGGTGGCCCAACCGCAATGGTGGCTCTCGATCAAGGCCGACTCGACCCGCCTGATAAGTAAATGCTGTATAGGTTGCCGTTTTTTCTCATCTGATGCATAAAAGACTTGTTCGCAGAGAAATACTGTTTGTAGATAAGTTGATGCTCCGAGCGTTCCTATACGCTTAACGCAGCTGGTGACTCAAAGTTGTATAGCCTTGAGTGATGACAGGACGTTTGATTGCCAGCGCATCCATTAGCACTACATAAATAAGTAACAAGTTTAAAAATGCGTCTACCGAAGTCAAATTCATGTGTGAAGTTTGAATGATTATGCATCGTAGTTTGTCTATCTTGCCACCTTGACTTCGCAAGCGCAAGATGCAAACGTTGAGCGTAAGAAACCCTATTTGAAAACTCGTACTTACCTGCGTAAGCAAAGCCAGAACGCGCAAAGTGCTTTGGGGCCCTTATTCGAAAACTACCGACTGAGCATTTGTAGACAGCAACGAAGGACCTTTCTTATCACAGCTTACCAAATTGCGTAAGGGGGTTTAGTCACTGCCGGTACACTCTTCAAACTGATGTACCAGGAATCATGATATACTCGTCAAAATAAATTAAAACAACGTGAGCGTAATGCAAGCTAAGCTTCAGCGTTTTCAGCACTTTCCTCAGCTCACGCCGTGTTAAAATGAAACATCAATAAATTAAATTTATATGCATATTGCGATGAGAGTCCGATTTGTACTTGTTTTCTCCAGTGCAGGGAGGATCAAACCATTCGCCAGAGTGGTCGCAGAGAACACCACCTTACGCTCCCTCGGGCTACCCTCAGCCGTATGTGGGAGCTGCCCAATTTTGATGCCCGGTCCCGTCAATTTCTACCTTGAAGCGGGAGAAATCCGACCGTGGCTCACAGCTCTGCGGAAGACTTCATCGCTTCAAAAGCTAAAGATTGATTTCAGAACCTTTGGCCGAAGGGCGCTCGAAGCCTTCCTCAAAGAAGTCGCTAAGAATGATAACCTGCGGTCCGTAGTTATCACTCACCCACCCACAAGAACCGACCCCCTGGACATATGCAGGTTGATCAAACAGCACGGACTGTGCAATCGCGTCAGGATTGCTGACCACCATGTGGAATCGCTGAGCTTGCCCAGCATCAGGCAGTGCGTCGACATTACCAGAGTGACTGTTGAGGCAAGCCACTTCGCTTTTGACACGCTGCCCACGATGATCTCAAGCACTATGGAGTCAGTCTTCGACCTTTTCGAACACGTGACGTTGCTCCGAGTAAACTGCGACCTTTTCAGAGAAGCGCATTTCGCTGCTTTGTGTGCGTACCTGTCAGCACCCTCAGCGCTCGTTGACGTCGAGCTCACGTTGTGTACACGCATGCTCGTTATGACAGCAGAGGAGTCACGCAGAGTTCCTAGCAGACTGTGGTCGGCCTTAGCATCCAACACCAACCTTTGCAGCGTGATTGTCAAAGGTCTGCAACTCGGCAACGACGACGTGGACGTGCTGGCAGACGCCGCTCGCAAGAGCAGGCGCCTCACCGAGTTTCGGTACATGCCGGATTATCGTTCTGCCTGGGAGCGCATCTTCGGACGAAGCCTCCACGCAGAGGAGTCCCCCTTTAGGCTGGACAGCCATGCTTACGCTGCACTGGTGGAAATACAGGTATTGTAAGGATGGCTTATCTTTGTGCGAAAAATGCTGTCTATTTCACCTCCTTGGACTCGGTACTCTAGGGGTCATTACATTAACTAGGCGTATATATATCCGAATTATCGTGATATCGCGTGAGTGCGTGTAATACATGACAAGTCAGGACTTGAATCCCGTGACATACTTATAATGAAAAAAAAAAAACATCGGCATATCTCACGCACTGCGAGAATCGATGAAATGCGACGCAAACAGCGAGGAAATGCCACACCGCAGTGTTTGGATTTGAGAGAAATCGAGGCATTCACGTCATGAAATGTCATTGACTATGGAATATTTGTCAAGGTATCTACCATCTGGTATGTGGCATGATACAGAAACGTTTAATCTGGTATATGCAATGCTTGACTTGTTGTGTGTGTTCTTCATAGATTCATCTCGCGCCACACCAATGTTCTCACGCCACACCAAGTTAATCAAACGGCTGCCAGAGCGCCGAGACCATACGTTGCATGTAAATCATGAGGTACATGACATTCATGCCATTATGTTCATCTCATGACCTGTTATATTTGTTAGGCATACACTCATGTCTTGCTATACCAAACATCCAGCTAACGAAATGGCATCGAGCGCAGCTGGACTGTGGCATATAGATCCCACCGCACATCACATCAATATCATGATTTGCATGTTACGACCTGTCGTTTATGTTTCTCATGAGCTGTCGTCATACCATGCCGGAGCACTTGCACGATCGCGTTCCGTTGGCATTGAGAGGAGAGGTTGAGGAAAGGAAAAGGCGCAACTTCTGCAACCCTAATTCGAAGCACGGCTCAGCGCCTAGGCGTTCTTTGGGCATGCTACCGACCTCGCGTCGTGGAACGTGAAGAGGAACGCTACGCGCGTCTTGTCTTCTCTCTAGCCTGCCCGTTAATTCTCACAGGGCGAGCGGGGAACGCAGTCGGCAGGCCTGCGAGAGGGGGGCAGCGTAGGAGAGGGACGAACGTGTAACGCGGTGCAGGTACTAATCGCGAAAGCCAGAGTAAAGACGAATTACTCTCCTTTGCCGCTCTCAGAGGGCAACACCACCCCGCCGACCGGGAGAGTGGTAGATATAAAAGGCGCGTTTGTAAAGCCTCCAGAGTCTGTGACCGTGGCGCAGTGGATAGCGCGCCCGGTATCTGTTGTTGCGGAGCGAGCGGTCGTGGGTTCGATGCCCGTTGACGGAACTTTTTTTGTTTGCCACCTGATCGTGTGCACTTTTTCGACATCATTTCCGTGACGGAAATACGTCACTGAACTCTTGGTGGACCCCGGCATAAAACACTTTCGTGTTAAAAAAAACGCGCATGAATCACGAGATACCAACTGAGCGTTGACTTCGTTTTTACGGCGTTCGCGTGATTTATTTTATATATATTGTAACGAAGAGAAAGTATTCCGGCGCAGAGGCACCCATCGAGCATGCAGCCTATAAATCGTCGATATATATATATATATATATATATATATATATATATATATATATATTATTATATATATATATATATATATATATATATATATATATATATATATATTATATGAAGCATGAGAAGCATGATCTACAACCGCAGGAGACGTTATGGCAAGCTTCCTGGGAGAAAAAAGCGGCACTCATGTGACTCCGTTTACTGACGTCTTGGGGATCTGAAGCCATACAAAAGCACGTGAAATAATAATTGTGCGCATATATCATGATAATGAAAGGAAATGTAATGAGTACTGGGTTAATGAGCGATAGTTATTTAGTGAGCGCTGGACGTTTATACTGGTGTGTCCCAGCTATCACGCGGCAAGATAAAAAAAGAGGAAGGTCGTTACGCGAAGCACACCTAGTGCATATTGTTCCGAGTATAGTGTAGTAGCCACTACTAATTTTTTCGGTAATGAGGTTTAGTTAATTAGAGCCAATTAGGTTTCTAACTCGACAAATACTCACCTGATCATTAAAATGTCAATGAGGCACATGTAGACACGTTCAGATCACATCTAACCACGCTATTTTCAACAACGTACTCATTGCGTGCTCGCCTTTTTTTTTTTTGGCTAATGAAGAGAGGCCGCGAAATCTGGAAAATGACACGTTTGTAGACTACAGCGCGAATCAGGAAGCAGCGCCCTCAAACAGGCTCACTGTGTGGTAGCAAGTCAAGAATACGCTCGCACCTTTTGCGGGTGGGAGCGTAGTCACGTGTGATTTTTCATATTTCGCGTGCTTTCTTTATGAGCCGGGAAATATGAGCACGTAATTGCACGTTGCTGAAAATAGCGCAGTTAGACGTCATTTGAGCATACCTACGTATGCTTCATTGACATCAGGGGCGTAGCCAAGGGGGGGGGGTGTTCAGACCCCCCCCCCGAAATTTTTTAGTTTTGCTTGCGTATATATACACGCATACATACAAACGCACGCACGAACATACATAAAGTATGGCTGAACCCCCCCCCCCCCCCCCCCGAAAAATATTTCTGGCTACGCCCCTGATTGACATTTTAAGGATTAGGTGAGTACTTGTAGAGTTAGTAACATAATAATACTAAACCTCATTAACGAACAAATTCCCAGTGCCTACAACAGTATACTGGGAACGATATGCACTAGGTATATTTCGCCTAACGCTGTCCCTCCTTTTTCAATCGTGCTGCGTGGTGGCTGGGACGCCCCTGTATATATACTGTGTACGGTAAAATAGCAACACCGGACGACTCTCCCCTTCGAATCGCCTTAGGTGAATGCATGAGGGCACTACGAGATTTTAGCTTCCGTTAGATCTATTACAGCATTCCCAATACCTTCCGCTCCTTGATGTTGAGTAACCATATACGGGCGCCAGTTTACCAACATGTTCATGGTTTTCAAGTCTACAAACCAAGTTCCATTTCTGTGATTACAGGACTCGACTCGCCGCAACGCCAGCCGTGTGTCGGCAGCTGCCCGTTTTGTGTTGGGCGAGCGAGACACCGCAGAGGCTGCTCTGGGCATCGAGCTTTTCTACGAGCACCCCCACCTGCTGGAGCTGGTGAGGGACGGCGCTCTTGTGGACATCTACGAAGCCAAAGCGATGATCGGGAAAGCACGCAAGAAGCTGCGAAAGTACAGTCTGGACAAGTTCATGAGAACTGCCGGGGTCGTAGCTCAGTCGGTAGAGTGCCATCCGCAGCATGACGGCAGTTTGCAGCTCCCTGACATCGGCGAGGACTGCTGGTCGTTGATCTGCAGGTACCTGAGTCTGGCGGACGTTGCGGAGACGCGTTACCCCCGGGTAGGTTGCAAGGTTAAGATTAAAGCCCCTATACTTCGTAAAAGTACCGCCATCTGCTCTCCCCTCCGCCGCTCCTCTCCTGCGCGCTCTCGCGCGCGACGGCGGCGCCTCCTCGAACGCGCCACGCGGGACGCGCGAAGCCTTCAGGCCGGGTGCGCGCTGGCGCTGCCACTTCAGCCACAGCTTTTCTAGTCCAGCCGTGGTCGCGTGCCATGTCTCGCATACGGCTGTGTGTAATGACTTCTATTATTTCTGCGTTCATTTTCTCAGTTGGTGTAGGTGTGCGCACCATCTAATGCCCTTACAGCGCGCCAGGAGAGCTGCTGCAAGCAATGTACAATTTGTAGCAAATTGCATGTCGTTTACGGTTCTTTCGGAGCGCAGCGTTTCCCCGTGTATTTATTGGCATCGGCAAGAAATATATACATGGCAGCTGTGATGTCAAGCCACGCCATTTGGGAAGGAATAGTTCCCGTGCGTATAAACTATTCTCTATCATATATAACTGCAGCAATGCCTGCAATTCCCATGAAGGTGCTCGATCAAAATTTCATGACATTTCACATATGTTACTTCTCCTCGGCCTGCCCGCCGCGGTGATGTAGCGGTTTCGGCGCTCGCCTGCTGACCCCAAGGTCGCGTGTTCGGTCCCGGCCGCGGCGGTCGCAATTCGATATAGGTGAAATGCTAGAGGCCCGCGTATACTGTGCGATGTCAGTGCACGTTAAACACACAGAGGTCAAAATTTAAATTTATTGCTTTGATCTACTGGCGCGCAAACAGGCATCTGCTGCAACTACCGCAGCGTGTTGAAACTTATGCGCTAAATCTGTGACGCGATAATTCATGATGACACGCCGGCCGATGAGCCGCGGTCCGCTGACTAAAGCCCCGCTCATATTCCGTATTTGCAAAAGTTCTGACTGTCACACAGAAGTGGTTCGCCAAATTAGACAATATAATGGAGGAGCTGCACGCAAATGCACTGCTTTCGATAAATCCTGCGCGCTAGGTTCTTTTTTTTTTTTTGCTATCGCACTTTCATTCCCACGCTCGCTCCGTCTTCGCCCTTCCATCCGCACATCACAGTGAAAGTTTAGTAGAATATGTGGAACACAACCTAGTGTTCTAGTGCACGACATTCGTTCTTTCAGAGTTATTAATATGTGGGGTTTTACGTGCCAAAAACCGTGATATGATCAGGAGGCACGCCGTAGTGGAGGCCTCCGAAAATTTCGACCATCTGGTGTTCAAGACAGTCACTTGCTCGAGAATGTGACTGCCTTGGTGCATGGCAAATAACACGAAATTTCGCGTGACATTGAGTAAGTAATACACCACATATCTCACACGGCAAAGGCAAGACGGCTGTCAAGAGTAAAAAACGCACGAGCACTTACCTCACAAAGCCGCGCCGATCTCGGCTCGAAGTTTGCTCGGCCGATTCTGTGGAGCCAGATTTTCCGGCGACCTCATTTTATTTTCCGCACGGAATGCAAAAAAACTTTTCCCATGGGTGTCACGGTTATGGCAGCCAAACGCACAGCAACCCGGCATCGCGACAATACGAGCGAGACGCACACGTACGCTTCAAACTTCGTGCCCTTCACATGGGGCGCGAAACACCAGCAAATGGCACGTCGGAGCGTTCAACATGGCGCCGAGAGGCGCGCGCTAACCACGTGACCGCAGTCGCCCTATCAGAGGCGTGGTGAGGAGGAAGCGGCGTAGATCAAGAGAAAGCTGTACTTTCCGTAGGTATAGGGCCTTAGTTAAGATTAGGTGTGCTTTTGTCCAATGTCGCGACGCCTTGCAAAGTTAATCAGCGCGAACGACGAATACATAAGATACACGCACATACAAAACCAGGGCTCACTGCCCCTGCGTTTGCGTATTTTCAGCCCTGTCCCGCGTGTGCGTTGCTCTGGTCTTTGGGCGCTGATTAATGTTTGCAAAGTGCTAACTTTGTTGGCTGTTTGCAATAGTTGAAGTGATAGAACAGGCAGAAGAGTTTCACACACAGCAGCGCTTTGCTGGGTGTCAATATCTTCGGTCTGCGCCCGTCGAATTCTTCATGCTGCGTCAACAAAAACCGCAGAGACAAACATAATACCATTGTCGATCGGTGTTCGTGATAGTTGCTGACCTCAAACACCCTACATCGATGAGGACCAAACGCTAGAAAATACGTGTGCTTTGACTTAGGTGTCCGCTAAAGAACCTCTGGCGGTCAAAATTAATCCCGATTCCCACACTATGGCGTCCCTCATAGCCGTATCAGCGGCATGAGGACCGAGTGATGCTCATGTAATACGTGTGCTTTGACTTAGGTGTCCGCTAAAGAACCTCTGGCGGTCAAAATTAATCCCGATTCCCACACTATGGCGTCCCCCATAGCCGTATCAGCGGCATGAGGACCGAGTGATGCTCATGTCTCTCTACAAAGCATATCCGCTGGAGCATTTACGGTCGGCTTTCCGAACATTTAGAAAAAGCGTTCTCAAAATAGAAATGAATGGTTGTGGTGCAAGAGTTGTATTGCATACGTAGTATCGGAGCATAACTTGACTTAAAATTATGGCCGATTAACTCTCGCATCACGAAGCGCATGAATGAGCGCATGGCGAAGCTAGTGACAAGCGTATTGCGAACACACAGCATGCAAGGACACGCGAATACGCGTTGTCTTAGCATGTTCTTGCTTCGCCTTTGTTGTGTTGCGCTACGAAATCATCATAATGGAAGCGCTCGTGCGGAATCAGCTTAAGCGATATTTCGCTAACTCTTCCGTACGCCATTGAAGAAGGCGAGTGGAACAGAAGGCGTAGTGACGAGTAGACGCCCCTCATCCTATTAACATGGCCTTTCTTTTTATTTTTTTTCTCTCTCGTGCAGAGTTGACATGATCCCACCAGCCGATGAACACGAAGCCGACGGAACTTGAGGCCAGCAAGTCCATGGCGACGAACCTATAGTCACTAGTCTTTCATATGCTGGCTGATGCTGTTACTGAAGAACCGGCGTGGAACTGTGAACCTTTGACAGGCATCTTTACGAAGAACATTCTTCTTTTTTTTTCACCACTCTGTTTTTTTATCTTTACCAGGACCCTACACTTAGATAAGTAAAAAAAAACTTGTAGAAGGGTCCCTCTCGACATGGACCACCGTGTACAAAACCATAGTAACCGGCTGCAGTATAATCGTACCCTTGTTTTTAAGATTTCGAAGCACCAAAGTGTTCTTATTTTCATATCTTGTGCACGGATTTGACGTACCGAAAATTGACTCAATACGCCAGACATGTTGTTCTCCATCAAAAAAAAAAAGAAAAGTGCTCATTTTTTTTTTGTCCCATTCTGAAGCATGATGGCTTGTGTTGCATTAAAATTGATTTCGAAAGAGAAACAATAGTCTGTTTTCATAACGGGAAAGTGTGTTTTATGCTGGGGTACACCAAGCATTTGAGTGCCGTCATTTCTGTCGCAGTAATGACACGGGAGCCCGACGCCTTTTACCACTGGGCTGCTACACAACCGTAAGGATTGCGGCTTGATCGGGGACTGTTTGCGCATTCATTTTTCACTGTGAACAAGGCTCCCGTGAATATTCGCCGTGAGTGTCCATTCTAACACCATAGGCTTCAAATAACAAAAAGAAAGACAGGTGACAGCGGCATCATGCTCGCGAAAAGCAGGGTGGCGGTAAAAGTGAAAGCTCCTGCCTTGGCTCTTCGTGTACATAGTGCACTGTGACACGGAGCAGAAAAGTACCATGCCGCCGGTACCTTTCGCTGCACTTTTGCGGATTGCGTAGCCTCTAGGGGTCCCCACACAAGAAGCGAGAGTAAAACAACGCTATCAAATGCGAAATCGCGGTTAAAAACGCATGCAGCCGTGCCAGAGTGAGGCGAGGTCCCGTGATCACGCCCTGCACGTCACAGCGATTGCAATGCCTGCGTCTCCAGTGGTGGGCCTCGTGCCAAATACCGTACCAGTATACGGCACTAAATGCGTGCGTATGACGGTACAGCTTCTCCTTTCCGGTCATTGTGCTCCAGTGAAGCACCCTAAGCCGAAACATATACAGCGTTTTTGCCGGTGCTTTCTGACGTTGCGTCCCTCGGCGTCGTCGCACCAACGCCGTCAGAGAGGGCGGCAAACCATATGAGGAGCGATAAAGGCCGAACCATATACACCAGAGCACGCCTGTCTCGCACCCAGGCTGCTGGCGAGCCGAGCGGATACTCTCGCACCACGGGGATTCAGCACACACGGGGCGAACGAGCAATCAGCGGCTCCGCCCACAATAGGGCGCCTCGGCATGCACACTTGGAGGACTTCGTATCTTCGTAATAAAGCACAAAACAACAACTTTGCACAGCCACGCTTCGTTATATAAGAAAATACACTACAGCTACGCCTTCGCGAACGACAAGCACATCGCAACAGCTCGCCGTCACTCACGATTCCGAGAAGTAGGCCTAGCATGGCGGACGCCGGCCGTCTCCTACGCCGTTCACGATCACACGCGAGCTCGGCATAGAGCGCTTGTTTTTGCCAACACGATTAAGCTTTGTACTCGCATGTAATGCGTTACCATACGCTATTAAGTTGCTCGGCGTCATCGATGTGAAGGCATTCGTCTGCGAGCTGCTGTACACCATTTACGTTTCGTCCGCCTTCAGTATACCTGCCTCGTTTCGGCATGGTGCGGTTATGGCTTGGTACATGTGAAACTCACCACACAACGCTCAAAAAAGCCACGAACACAATACAACACACGTGTACGAAGTATTACGCGTCCGATGCTCTCCCCTTCTGAAATGCGCGCTCGTGCTGTCACCCTGTCACCTGCCGGTAAAACGCGGCGTCTAGTGCCCCTCCCGGCCAGATCGCACCACGCCTCACCTTCGAAGTCAGAGCGGTCGGCTATCGCTCCGAGTCGGAGGCTAACGCTCCGAAAGAACCACCCGAAGGTAGTTCGAGCGCTCGGATTTGCCAACCGAACGCGCGACCACTTTTCAGTGCGCTCTAGAGCGCTCAAAATCGCCCACCCGAAGACGCCATGTGATTCAAGCAAAAAACTAGGAGCCGAGTGAAAATGCGCGAGTAAGTACACTAATTGCGTGTATTCTGCAGTGTGATGCCACCTATTTCATTTTGCGAACCTAATTTGCGGGACACGCAGCTGGGTTTGAAGGCAGGCGCGAGCTTTGTGTGGGGGTGCACTTCGTACCTTTGAGCGTTTCCTTTGACGAAAGTCTCGTGCAAGGTAGTGCTTTCAAGCCCAAGCAATCAGGCTGTTTTGCCACTTTCAACGTAGTATTAAGCTTTAGTGATTTGATGGCATCCACGCCTTCGAGACTTCGTCTTCAAAAGGTAATAAATGGCACGGTGCTCCTCAACAGCTGGTCAGAATTTCGTGCTTTCATTGCAGTGTTTGATGTCCCCAAATTATTTGGACACGAGGCATCCAGCTGCACATAATACATATATTGGTACGTAAGTAAACAGTACTCGCGCCAGTGTCCTTTACGTCGCAGGCGTAGCTAACCGACTTAACTAAGAGTAGCACACTTTCGCTTGTAAAGCATCATCGTTACAAGAATAAAATCGGGCAGGTAGCTTCCAAATGGGATCGCTGAACGATACTGCAGGTTATACTCTCTGATAGCACGCTTTTGTGAGCAAGACGCACTTTTGTAAGAGCGCTCGTGAAACAAAAATTACGTTCCGCGAAACTACCCGTAAAGCGTACTCTAATTATTACGCGATGCATGCTGAAATGATCACATTCCACAAGACTTTGTGCACAACTTGTAATATGGCGCAACAAAACATCGTTTGATTCTTTCGCGAGCTGCACTGCAATTACGATTCACGCGTACCACAGCGAGAACGTTTTTTTACAAATGTAACAGCGTACGTACCTGACGAGGTTGCTTCCGCAGCCCACTCAGCACGTACTGTATACATTGTGGACTTGCATGAGTAAGATGTTCTTGATGTTCCAATAAAACCAGCGAAAATGTCCAGGCTAGAAAGGACGCGAAACACGCTCTCCGACGGGCTGAGTTTCGGGAGTTTCACGTTTGCTCTGTGTAGCGTCTGCTGGCGTGGCAGCCCGCGCATGTTGTTTCGTCGCGTGTGTGATAGATGGCGCGACGCGCGATGCAAATCGGGACAACAATGGAAAGCTGAACATGTCCGCGATCGAATATAAGAGACGGTTAGAGTATTGGTGGCAGAAAAGTAGAGATAAAGAACAAAAATAAATAATGGGGGAATAATAAGGTCATTCTGCCTTAAGAGGCAGAGAGATAGACCGTGAATTTGTATTTTTTGGTATAATAACATAGATTTAATCACTGTAGATAAGTATTAGGCCAACATGAAACAAGGAAGCTTTTTTTTTTCGAGCCTGGTGGCAGACATGTCACCGGCCCGTTACAAAGGGGACGCTCATAGCATCCATCCATCCATATGGCGATGCGCATGGAATTCTCTGTGTTCTGGTCTATAGAGCGTTTTTGCCGACGTTTTCCCGGCGTTTCGTACGCCGGCGTCCCTCGACGTCGACGCTACCGGTGACGGTGGCCGAACGTCCACCTCTGGACGGTCCAGACATCACGGGCAGTCACGGGCGGCAGCGTCGACGCCGGAAGCAGTTCGATGGACGCAGAACCAATCAGCGTGCGGCTGGCAGCATCTTCCGCTACGTAACGGCGTCGTCGCTGCTGCTAAAATGGCTGCCGCTGCTGCTAAAATGGCACCTCAGATCTAATAAGTCGTCGCCGTGCGCTGTGTGGCCTTAAGTTCTCAACTGATGCTTGTATTTGACTTAGCTTGTTCCCTAGAAGCTTCGACAGCAAACGCTCGTGATATATTTGAACTCTTTCCGAGAGCCGTACTCAAGTTCATCGGTAGGCTTAGCAGGAATGAGTGTATTGGCCGAATACGTGGCCTCAAAGATGTGCGGCAGCTTCAAGCTCAGAGGCCATATATTACGAGTTTTGGTTCTTCTTAACGCCAATAGCTGGCGCTGCAGGTCAAATACAAAAAATAGACTTTTCGGCGGCACTGTGACTCGTTTTTTGCACCACAGAACTGCAAATGAGACATAAAAGCTATAATCAGGAATATATCTTGTTGGTCCATTGACAGAAACTGTACACTGCTTTACGAGGTGTCAGGTTCATTCCCTCTGGTCACACTGTGCGACGCTGAGTTACGCTCTTCATATGGTTTGCCGCCCCCTCTGACGGCGTTGATGCGACGACGCCGAGGGACGCAACGCCAGAAAACGCCGGCAAAACGCTGTATATATGTTTCGGCCTTAAGGCGAGCGTCAGCTGAGCGTGGCACAGTGTGACCTGGCACCTCGTAAAGGGAATGCACCTGGCACCTTGTAAAGCAGTGTACAGTTTCCGTCAATGGACCAACAAGATATATTCCTGATTATAGCATTTATGTCTCATTTAGAGTTTTGTGGTGCAAAAAACGAGTCGCAGTGCCACCGAAAGGTCTATTTTTTTTTTTGACTTGTAGTGCCAGGTATTGACATTAAGAAGAACCACAAAGTTGTAATATATGGCCTCTGAGCTTGAAGTTGTCGCACATCTTTGAGGCCACGTATTCGGCCAATACACTCATTCCTGCTAAGCCTACCGATGAACTTGAGTACGGTTCTCGGAAGGAGTTCAAATATATCACGAGCGTTATGCTCTCGAAGCTGCTAGGGAACAAGATAAGCACAATACATGCATCGGTTGAGAACTTAAGGGCCACACAGTGCACGGCGACGACTTATTAGATCCGAGTATAGTGAACTAGAATATTTCAGTTCACTATTATAGTGCCTAGAATATACTGGCTAGTGTGCTGAGCGCGCGCTTTGGCGTGGCCGCCGCGCTGATGCCTTCCCACAGTCACCGCATGGCGGCGCTGCGACTCGCTAAGGTCCATCGAGCGTCGGCGGCTCCTGCGCTTGTATCTGCGTAGCACGGCTATAGTGTTCTAGAATATTGGGTATGAGCCCACTCTCCGGGGAGAGGGTACGTTGCCGCGGCGCAAAAATGTAAACGAGTTTTCGTTTTCCTGAGTGCCCGCGTGGCGGCGCTACCATCGTCAGCAATTTAGGATTTAGGACTAGGATTTAGTGCAACCAAATGTGGATTGATGGTATTCAATGATCACGAAGACCATGCGGTCTTCATACAGGGCCAAAAAACCGAGGGTAAGCGAGTACAAGTACCTCGGAGTATGGTAATGAGGGGGATAGATATATGGAGGTACAAGAGAAAGCAGTGGTAGCAAAGGGAAAGAGGAATGCTGCAATTATGAAGCACAGAGCTTTATGGGGATACAATAGGTACGAGGTGCTTCGAGGGCTGTGGAAGGGTGTGATGGTCCCGGGGCTTACATTTGGGAACTCAGTGGTTTGCATGAAGTCAGAGGTACAATCAGGATTGGATGTAAATCAAAGGACGGTGGGCCGCCTCGCGTTGGGCGCTCACGGGAAGACGACAATTGAGGCTGTAAAGGGTGATATGGGTGGACAGGCTTTGAAGTGAGGGAAGCTCAGAGCAAAATGAGATTCGAAGAGAGGCTGAGGAAAATGAGAAGAGTGATGGGCAGACAAGGTTTTCAGGTATTTGTATAGAAAAAAGCGTTGACACGCAGTGGAGAAAGAAACTAGGAGGCTCACCAGTAATATACGGCTAGCAGTGCGGGCGATATGGCAACAGGGAGCATTAAGCGGAAGGTCAGGGAGGCGGAGAGGACTTATTGGATGACAGCGATGGGAAAGAAGCCGGCTCTGAGTAACTACCGAAAGGGAAAAAACGAAATAAGGGGAAAGGTTTTATGATAATTCAAGGGGAAGCGCTTTACGTTTGAAGCAAGGTCGGGCTGCCTTAGAACGCGAAGCTATAAAGCGAGATTCAGTAACGAAGACGAACACTGTACATGCTGCGGGGGAACTAGGGAAATGGAACATGTACTGATTGAATGTGGCGATATTCACCCAGGTATACGTGTGGGCACGAGTCTACAGGAAGCCTTGGGTTTTAGGGACAACAATGGAAAGCTGAACACGTCCGCGATAGAAATAAGTAAGAGACGGTTAGAGTATTGGTGGCAGAAGAGTAGAGATAAAGTACAAAAATAAATAATGGGGGGGGGGGGGGGAATAGTCATTCTGCCTTAAGAGGCAGAGAGATAGACCGTGAATTTATAAATATTTTTGGTATAATAAGATAGATTTAATCAATGTAGACAAGGTATTAGGCCAGCATGAAACAAGGAAGTTTTTCCTTTTTCTTCGAGCATGGTGGCAGACATGTCACCGCCCCGTTATAAAGGGGACGCTCATAGCATCCATCCATCCATCCATGGAGCCTTCGCGCCTTCGCCCCGCTGCTGTAGGCTGCTGCTGTGTTTCGTCGTCGCTGCAGGTTTTCGGCCGAGCATTGCTTCGTCAATACGTTTCATTTTTCAGTTCCTGTAGTTGTGAATAATGTAGATTGGTAGCAAGGCTTGTTCACAGGCTGCTTTTCATGCGAAGAACTCCGTGCAGACAGCATTTTAGATGTGCTGACCATGTGAAACAAGGCTTTAGCAAGAGGTTGGGTCCGAGCCATGCCTCCTGCTCCTCATCAAAATAATCCAATTCTATGTTGTTACGCGACTTCATTTTTACATTAAGGGGCTAAACACAGACAGAGCAGGCAAACGCCAAAAAGCAAAGCACTTCAAGATAAGCCGCTGCACTTAATTTTTTTTTCCTTGCTATAGAAGATTTTTTAAATTTTATTATTGTTCCTGCGTTTAGATTTTACAAGTGTAGGTTAAACTTGAAGTATGAATCTTCTCTGAATATTCTTTTTCTGTTTCACTGACCCAAATACAAGAAAATGCCAGATTTGAAAAACAAGCAAGATAGTATGTTAATTGCCACTCGCCATGCATACTATAGCAATAAACCCTTAATTCAATTGTGAATGCTGGCTTTGGTCCTTGGCGTACCATCAACAGTGCGATTAATATGATCTACCAGAACGTCAGTAGATCTGTATAAAAATGCATGTGTTTGAATGGTAATATGTGTCTATTATTTGTCATTTTTTTAGTATTTCTTCTGATTCAGTGTCTTCATCTTATTGTGAACAATATGTGTTGAGTATTCATGTGCTTTTGTGAACTTTTTAAATTTATGCTATGCTAAGTATGCTATCGAAAATATTTAGCGTCTCTTTGTGAGTATTTTTCTAGCATCTATTGGGCTGTTCTAGGAGACATGCTTTTTGCCGCACACGCTGATAAGTACAAAATGGGGCAAGGCCCTCTTCAAGCTATTTCAGCTTTTTTCCATCTGTTTTCACTTTGAAAAAAAAAATGAAAGTGATTGATACGCATGGCTTTTGGGAGTATATAAGGTCATTGCGCTGCCCCACCAAATAAACTTTTCACTTATTTCCGCGAACGATTGTTGTCTACATTTTCCCGCACCTTCATTACACTGTAAAAAAAAATTACTCCCAGGTGGGAGTAAAATGCTTGTCCTCTAGCGACCCCCCCATTCGGAGTTTTTTATACTCCGGTCTTCCGGAGTAAAGCATTTACTCCGGCTGGCCGGAGTTATTGCGTGGCGCCTCTGGAGTGTTTCTGCCGCTCCTTCACTCCGGCTGGCCGGAGTTATTGCGTGGCATCTTCAGAGTATTTTTCACTGTTCTTTTACTCCGGCTGGCCGGAGTTTTTGCGCGGCACCTCCGGAATATTTTTTGCCGTTCTTTCACTCCGGCTGGCCGGAGTGACTGCGTGGCACCTTCGGAGTATTTTTCGCCGTTGTTTCACTCCGGCTATCCGGAGTTCTTTCGTGTCACCTCCGGAGTATTTTACGAATCTCCTTACTCCGTCCGGACGGAATTTCAGTGAGATGCATCGGGAGTATTCTTCTCTTTGCCTCGCTGCTACAGTTTTCTTCACTCTATGCTGATCGTGTCACGCATTGGTTACATAAGGGAATTCTCATCGAAACACTGCAGAGTCACTGTGTACTTTTATCCACAGACCTCTAGCAGATGAAAGTCAAGAGAACGTGAGTTCTTATTATTTCATTTATTCACAATAAGCTGCAGTTTTCTGTTCATGAGCCAGCATTTGGGAAAGCAATACAAGAAACAAATATGCAAAAGGCCACCAAAAAACAAAGCAGAAGTCAGATCACGTGAAACCAACGGCGCTCACGTTTTAAGCGCAGCGTGTCGAAATGAAGCCCAGAATGCTGCAAAAGAATGCACGACAAACGAAGGAAGCGTAGTCGCCGGAAACCATCCACGACGGACCGTCCATCAGATTCATTGACGACGCAAGGATTCAGCTGATTTCTTCCTGCATAATTTAGCAAAAAAGTAGTACATGAGAACTAAGTCATGCCACAAACACGAAAACTGAGGACACTGAAGCCACAGATACTCAATAATTACATACAGGGTGGCAGTCCATGAGAACACCCAGGTTCTTACAGCATAGTCAATACTAAAATTAACGACAAACTTTGACAGAGCAGCACTAATTAAACGGACCACACAAAGTACACAATATCACAAAGAAGTCAATATAAAGAAGCACATCCCCGTACTCTGGTGTCAGCCAGCCGCTCTATGATAAAAACACACCTCCGCGCCGCGAACAAAGTTCAAAACGCGCGAAACTTTTCCATACAATTATAAATCGATACCTCTACTTCTGCTCAGTCTTTCAAAACTTTCTTTTTCACTAAAATGAGCGAATTTCAGTACTCTCGACGAAAGTATCACGAATGCCTCTCCCGATTAACTTGCTAATTTTATAAAATATCATTACTGGTTATTACAGTTGCATTTCAATCTGTTCTTATCGTCCTACTTCCCGCATATTAAGCGCTTCCAGTTTTTATGCTTACGACCGCTCCATAAGAAAAGCGTTCCTCTATTCTGCTTTCCAAAACAGGCTTCGAGGCAAGTTGGCGTTGTACCTTTCTTTCTTAATTTGCTGCGCCCGCTCTGTCATGAAACTTTTCGTAACGGACTTTTTTCAAAATAGTTATTGCCTGGTAAGACGACGATGTGTACACAACTACTGCACTTAGAAAAACACGTCGATCCACTTCGTAACGCTTGGCCCAACACACACACACAAAAAAAAAATGCAGCCTCGCTCACTGCTTCGCATGAAACCGATTGCCACAAGGCGTGGGATCTGCCGAATATTTAATACCTTGTTATTCTGTCTACATGTTAACATTGTCTCCCAACATTTGAAAATGATACCCTACGTCTCTTATTCGATCTTCGGCTTTCTTTACGCAATGCTTCGCCGATCGCACATGTTGTTCCTCCGGTGTACATCGTGCAAACTCCTCTTCCCGTTTTGCTTTCATTTTCTTTTCGATGCGTCGCGGATTCTAATATTTCAAGAGCTATCTTCAGTCTATGTATTTCATGTAGCTTGATGCAACGAGGGCCGTCGTTGGCGGCCGGTGCGCGAACAAGGCCGTCGGCAACGGCGATTGCAGACGGGAACCGATGGAACTGGATCTACTCCCCAGCTTTATCCCTATTTGCATAGCTGTTTGTGCCGCCTACACTGTAGTGCCGCCTGCAGTTCAGCCTGTCTGCTCGGGCTTGGTTCCCGGGGCCTTTCGGCAGCGCAGGACACAATGAAGCGCAGCCAACATCCAGCACCGCGTCCCGCAGCTAGCGCCTGCTCCTTTCTGGCACTCACATGCCATTAGTCCGCGCCTCCACCCCCAACCCGTTTCTGTGCCAAGCGACCCCTGCCTTCCTTTCGCATTCCCCATCACCCAGACTCGTCTCGACACCCCTCTCTCCCTTTCTTTTATGGACGGACCACATTCTCGGAAGTGTCAATTACATTCCTACATTGATATTGCAGATGCCATTTATCATATGAAATAATTTTCATATCATATGAAATGAGCACTCACTTATCATATGAAATGAGCACGTATGTGCGTTCTAAAAATCTGTACCAAACACATTTCTCTAGCTCAATTCGTTAAATATATAAAAAAATAATACTGGTTTCAGTTTTTCATGTCCTATTAGTTCCGTTTATATGAAAGATCAAGAATATTCACTTAATGATAGACCCCGACCTGGCGTATATTAATATCGAAAGCGGACAAAAATTACCTTTTATTTATACTAACCAGGCCAACAATATCTCTTTACCAATTAGATTTACTTATCACTTAATTACTCTTTATGAATTAACCCACAACTATGATGTTTTCCATGAATGCATATCGCTAGGGTCACTCTGCGCTCCGAATATTACAGTGCTCTGTTTAAGTTACCGCAGTTATCCATATTAAAAAAAAAAGAACACCTGGTCCAAACAACGCGTTTTCTAAATTTCCGCTGGATTTTTTTACTGCCATCCTGTAATGCCAACCTAGTCTTCGTAATCTCTTTGGTTATCAACATAACAGTACCCAATTTAGCACTTTTCGAGAAAAATGACGCAGATAATTCAACAAGAGCTCACTCACCAGGTTTGCGCCGCACCCGCGACCGTCCGCTTGTTCGCCACTCGCGAGATCACAATGTGTCGTTTGCTGCACGGCACCATCACGCGATTAGGGCACCGCAACTTGCTGCTGTCGATGAGATGACAACCTTCGTTGACGCTTGTAGTCGCTTGTAATGTCCGCAAGGTGCATGGAACGATTTCCTTTTCCGAACGCGGCCGAAGGCTTCGGACAATCCTCGCTGCACTACGACGGGGACACACGCGCTTCAGGCAGGGTCACTGAGGAGACAGGGGATTGGAATGCAAGGCAAGCGAACTCGTTGGACGGGTTGGACGGCCGGCGGCTTGTCCTCAAATTCTTGCTCGCAGGCCTGAAAACCTGTCTAGGAGGTGTTGGTGGAAACCGGTCGGCCGGCGAGGCTGCCTACGTCACTCCTCCAGCAGCCAATGAACGTCGCTGAGCGATGCCGCCGACGTATTTGCGGCACGTGCACCGGAGTAATTCAGGGAAAGGGCGCCCTTTTCCTCCCATCCGTCGCCCGCGGGAGGAGAACGGCGGTGAATGAACGTATATACTCCGGCAAATTCCGATGTGTTCGAGTTGGGGAGAGGTCACCGGAGTTAGGCGGGAGCATCATCCCCCAAGACCTCCCAGCTGGGTACATTTTCGTTTACAGTGTACAAATTAATTTTTCTAAATACAGGAGTGCGGACAAATAGTTCTGTAGAAAAGAGTGCATATGAACCTTTGAGGCATATTATAGTGTCAGCAGAATTGCTAACTGAATTTTAATTTTACACTCAACTGATAGCGGTGTTTGCATGCAATTTCTTACACAAATATAATTTCCAGCATGTGAGGGGTCTTCAAGAAGCAAATCTGATTGCATGGTCTACCCTTACTTTCGGTCTTTTATTTCTTGGACATGATTAGGATAGGTCTTTCCTGCTGTGCACTCCCACACATTTTCTTGCACTTTTCAGGAGAATATATCAACTGAGAGCGCGTAAGGTGCTTAAGTTTGTAGTAATATTGTTTTATTTAGTGATAGCATGACCTCACTAAAGAGACTACCGAGTACAAACGCTAGCATGAAAATATTAGTCTCTTTTATCTAAAGGCAATCGATGTCAGTGCACGTTAAAGAACCCTAGGTGGTCGAAATTTCCGCAGTCCTCCACTACGGCGTGCTTCATAATCAGAAAGTGGTTCTGGCATGTAAAACCCCATAAATTAATTAATTATCTAAACGCAATAAAACTGCGAGATCTTTTTTTTTTTTTAAGCGAGAGCTCGCTACTGCAATACAAAACTGGCGGTTTACAGCATATATTGCATCCGGCGCCCGCTGATGACGCACTCATGTTTAGCGATACTTCATGCGCCAGAACAACGGCCAAAGCAAGAATATGCTCACGCAAAAGAAAAAAAAGCAACGAAAATGGCTATGTACAGGGGTTGCACAAGAGTAGTTTGTGCTTGAAGCGCTGGCAAACTAACCTTCGCGCTGAGGGCAGCAACGCGTCGCTTACATTGCAGGTGGTGGTGGCGCCATCTATCAGGTGAGACATAAAGTGCGTCAGTGCACGGCCTCCAGTCAGCCCACTACCCCTTTCTAGAACACTTTAGCACGGCGCTTTCTGCTGCGAATACAGTGTTCTTCGTTCCTTTTAACACAGTCGTCAAAACACTCGATCGGAAGAAGGAAATATTAGCGTTAAGTTATTGCCCGCAGAGAATCCTCAACTGGTTGGGCACTACAAAACGACGAAGCGTTTCACACGTACCTCACGTTGTCTGCTAGCTTTCGCGACTCTGTGCTTCATCACCAAAGCGAAGTAGAAAAGTCGCAATTAATATACTACGACACACCCAACTTGCCAGTTGAAAACAATCAGCTAAGGTTGACACGTTAGACGCAAAAAATCGTGTCGTAAGGATGGCTCACGGCAATTTCGATGCGATCAAGTCCGACTCAGATTCATCGTTGCTACACGTGAAGATTCGCTGGCGATTTTACTCGCAGCAGGGTGTTTGAAGGGCTAGTTGGTACATATTATTCCGTTGAAAACAGCGCGAAGACGGGACGAAGGCTAAGGAAGAGCGCGGTATCCTAGCCTTCATCCCGTTTTCGCGCTGTTTTCAATGCAGCGATTCTACTCGAAGTCGATCCAGTCAACTGCAATTCGCGCCTCTCAGTCACGGTCATATTTATTATATTAGCGGCGCATCACACTTCGTATGATGCAGCATCATGGACTTGAAGAGTGTATCATGCGCCGTCAGATCGGTGGTTACGATAATTCTCGCGAGCAGATATATGATCCGGAGCGGGTCGACAGTAATCGCAAATTCCCGTGTAACGCTGGTATTACACAAATACAAACATTACACACGCTGGCATTACACAAATATTTCTTGCAGACATTATTACATTAACTTTTGCACTTTGTTCGCTTCCACAAACAGGATGCATTTTGCTCATTCAGTGCTGCATATGCCCCATACTTTCGGATCGGTTGTTTCGATGTTTCTGCAGTTCAGCTGTGCCTACTGCATTGTTGTACTACTTGAGTAAGTGTGTAGTTAACAGAGCATCGTTTATACGCAAATGTAGTGTGGGGTGGGGTCACTTTCACTGTTCTGCGTTTTCCAGCATGGTATCCGTATTTTCTAGACCACATGCGGTGAACACAAGCCAGTCTGAATAGGATTTACTACTCGAGCATTTTATTTGAACGGCACTGCTAACTTCACAAAAAACATTACGAACGTGTCTGGAGCTTGAATTTCATTTTAACAGAAGGAAAGGTAAGTTTAAAGAAACCGAACAGGGGTCATTAGTCAAGATCGACATCTCAATTAGATAATTTCATTAGTCTAGCATTGTGATTGTCTGAAATATTGCCTGAAAAGAAATCAAGTGCAAGGCACCTTTGTGAATATGGGCGCTTGTTTTTAACCGCAATGAACTAACAGTTTAAGGTGGGCCGGGTTAGACTTGCTTTGGTAAAAAAATTCAATTTTGGGATTTCAAAATTCCCTGATACAGCATTTATTTATCTTTCAGAAATTATGTCACATTCGGCACTCAAAAGGAATTTTAGGTTCTTTTTCTTTGAACATTGACAAGTAGCGCGCGCATGCCTTTTCTCGAGAACTAGTGGGATTAGAAAACAAAACTTTCCACGTGTTAACTAATGGCATTTACATAACTGGCACTAGAACCAGTAGCCTATGCGCATTTGTATTTTTAGTATAAAGAATCAGTCATAAGTGGCAATTTTCATAAATCAACAAACGTAAGAAACATAACAAGTCTAGTTTTTGTTGTACGCTCACAATTTTAGCTCCACTTCTGTATAGTGTTTAGTAAGTACCTTTATACAAAATTAATGCTCTGAAGATGGCAGATCTTATTTAAAAGGTGCATCAGTAAAAAAACAAACACAAATAAACATACTAAACAATTTCAAACTATCTTTGAGCTTTAATGCAACCTGCGTCTACCTTAAAATACCTCGCAAATTTAGTCATAGCTTTCATTACCACTGCTGTACAGCCAAACTTTGAAACTCACTTTCAAAGTTTGACCCCACCTTAATAACTGGGAATATAATCTGAGCTTCACTATGAAAAATCCCTCTTTTCCACAACATAACCATCAACTTATCAAACATAAGTAATGTTCAGAACACACACATAAATGTGAAAAAAAAAAACGCTCAACAGAACAGACACAATACAAATAGTCATAATACCAGTTCTTAAATGAGCAAAACACAGTGGAAAATGTTTAACGGGCAGCGAAATACCCACACAACTGCTTAATACAAAATAATAGTGAAAAAACCTCATCTGTACTTCAACAGAAAATGCGATAGCCACTCCGACACAGCGGTACGAAGCATGTTTCTGCCTGCCCTGATGCTTCTCCCGCTGCATCATTATTCTTTGCAATTCTAATTTACGCGTGCGTACACATAGAACAGCGCAAACACGATAAAAACAGACAAATTCGGACACGCACGGATCACTTATAAAGCAGCGGAGAGACCACACACCGGCCAAACCGGCACGCGGGCTACACCTTTGCGACAAGTGTCGCCGCCTGCCGGCGAAAGTTGGAAGGCATCACCGGCCTTGCCACCTCCTCCATAGGAAACCCCCTCCGCTCAGCACGCTAGCCAGTATATTCTAGGCACTATATCACTATATTCCGAGGCGGGCGGCAGCCATTTTGGCTGTAGCAACGACGCCGTTACGTACACTCTTAAGAAAAAGTTAGTAAAAAGGTTGTAACTGCAAGCAAATAGGTAGTAACTGCAGCGGTTACTAACTTTCTTGGACCGTTACTAACCTTTTGCTACCTGTTTACTACCTACGTTAGTAAACAGTTACTACCAGCAACCGTTGCTAACTTTTTCCTACCTGTTTACTACCTACGTTAGTAACTGCAAGCAAATAGGTAGTAACTGCAGCCGTTACTAACTTTCATGGACCGTTACTACCTTTTTCCTACCTGGCCGTTAACTATACTTAATCTAAAATTGTAGTTAATACCTATTGTGTTAACTTATAACTGGAATCGTCTCGACACATCATTTTAAATCGAAAACTGGTGAAGAAAATGTCCATAGATTAAGAAAAAATATAAATTTTCTTTTTAAAATTACGCAACCGCGATTTCTAAACATCATTCTCCTATTCTGAAAACGGAGGAGCAAAAGTTAATGAAGTCTAAGCAAGTGCTATATGCGTTTTAGTACACAATATAAATCCCAACAAGCTAGCATGACAGGCGGATGTGAAAGAACCACAGGTGGTTAAAAATAATCCGGAGTCCCTCACTATACGGCGCGTCTCAATCATATTGTGGTTTTGGCACGTGAAACCTTAGGAATGATTATATTAGCTTTTACTGTCTATGTACTAGCACATGAATTCATTGAAATGCACTGAGGCTATGTTAGTGGGCGTAGCACCTTGTCTCGGCCGCGTACATAATGCTTTTTTGCGCCAGTTTTATAGCAAATAGACATGATATATTGTTTCTTTAATACGGCTGATTAAAAGTCTTGTGTTACGTCCCCAAGCGCACATAATCCGGTAGTAGGGTGGGGTTCTTTAGGGTCACATTTTTTGATAATTCATCGTGAAACACAGGTGCTCACCGGTACCAGTCGTGCATATCCAATGTAGGGGCTATAAATACCCCGGGAGTCGCTTAGTAAGTACTGGCGCGTAGTGAACTTGTTGTTGAGTCTCTGTATTCTTATAGTTCATGACACTTCACGCAAGATTAGCCGATGTTGTTTCGTAGTGTGGCATTATGAATTTGATCACTGTTAATAATGTGGCAAAATGAACACGTTAGTGTCAGTTACTACTTTCTTTTACAATCTTTATTTTACTACCTATGGTTAGTAACGGCTAGGGTAGTAACAGTCACTAATTGCTAATAGTAACGGCAAATGTAGCAGTTACCACCCTTGCCGTTACTAACTGCGCTTACTAACAGGGTTTAACATATGTGACAAGCCGTTACAACCCCAAAGTTAGCAAGTATTACTACCCTTTTTTTAAGAGTGTAGCGGAAGTCCGTGCCAGCCGCACGCTGATTGGTTCTGCGTCCATCGAACTGCTTCCGGCGCTGACGCTGACACCGCCGGTGATGTCTAGACCATCCTGAGGTAGACGTTTTGGCCACCGTCACCTATAGCGTCGACGCCGAGGAACGAAACGCCGGGAAAACGCCGCCAGAAACGCTGAATATAGTTCGGCCCTAACACCACAAAAGCTTTTTGTAGCGTTAGCTACACTGGCCAAGCCGAGCCAGTTTCGCGTGGATCCTCAAGAGCTGTGCTGCGCATGCGCGAGGATCAGTGATGTCACGCACCGGAGCCGGCAGCTCCCGCGCACTCCGCCGCCGCCGGTCTGTGCTTTCCAGAGGAGTGACGTCGCCTTGGCAGACGTATTGGCGCCAGCGCGCGCACAGCTATTCGCCTTCGCTGTGCAGTCGCCGTCTGACACTGCGCTGGAGCCGCTTGATACGCCTCTGACTGGCGTTTGCCAGTGTCGTATAGCCATGGAGAAGGAGAGCGCAAATGCTGCTCAGCGGCGCTGAAGAGCGGAGAAGCTTAACTCATCGGATCCCGAAGTAGTTGCCTGGCAAAATAATATACATCTACCACATAATACGTATACCGTGTGTGTCATTGGAGCAGCAGTAAGCATGATAATCAAGCTAATACTAGGCAATCAGGAAAGCTAAGAATAATTAGCTGAACCTTTGCTAACGCTATACGTTATACTGGCATAGCCGAGCTAAGCCACAGCAACATCTTTTTCAAACATTACTGTGGGTTGTCAGGCCTCACTGTTGCTTGTCAGCCTACGCATTGTTACGAGGAGCCTGTCGTTCGGGGGACGCACCGTTACTGAAACAGGGGGCATAACGAGCGGGAAAGGAGGAGCGCTAGCGTACTGCCTTACCGTATTTGCGTGGAAGTTGCGGAAATATATACAGTACAGAATTACGGTGTGGTCTTACCGTACCGCTCCTCCTTTCCCCCTCGTGTGCTTAAGCTGCTCCCAGTTCCAGTGAGAGCGCGTGCCCCGAACGACAGTTTCCTGGTTAACAATGCCTATCACTGTAAACCACTTTGCACCCTTAAGGGGGTTCCAAGCAAGCAAAACACCCTTTTGTCTAACCAAAATTTGCAAAATTAGGGTGTAAGGGTGTTTTCCTTCCCCAAAATAGCCTTTAAGGGGTAATACTCTAGCTAAACACCCTTTATGAGTTAGGGGTGGTATGGGTTATCGAAATATCCATTGCCCATACCACAGCGTGCCAGATGATAACTGAGACTCGCTGATTAAAATGTCGTTGGATCTTAGGCGAGTTTAGATTGAAAGATAGGTCTCTTTCAGGGCTATCTACAAGCGTACCATAAAATACACCTATTCTCTTAATGTTTAATGTTCATTTGTACGGAACAGGAATATCTCCACCGGCACTGAACGGCGGCTTAAGATACTATGGCTACATATACCAGATGTCAGTGTAAGGCGCTGTGTAGCACGAGCGCTCCGTCCATGTGGTGTTTCATAATACGCTCTGTTGTGTGCGCGGTTTGGCGCGTGCGTGCACCTTCTATGCTGATGTCATCTGTAATTGCGTGTTCCCTGACTGGTAGATTTTATTTTTCAGAGATAACGGGGCTTAGGCCTTGGAAACACCCCATGATAAGGGTGTTAGGCCAGTGGCAATAGCCTATGGTATGGGTGTTTTGATAGGTGAAACACCCTTTTCTATGGTGTTAGTTATAGACACGGCAAAACCCCCTTGTGTAAAGTGGTTTACTGTAGGCTGACAGGCAACAGTGAGGCCTGACAACCCCATATTAACTTTGGAAAAGCATTTGTGCTGTTTGTGTGGCTTCACTGGAATTAGGGGCGGCAAAAGCACAACGAGCGGAAAAGGAGGAACGGTACGTGAGACTTTGCTGTAATTCCGTACCGTATTTCCGTAACTTGTTATGTAGTCTTCACATATGTTGTGAACACGCTGGCCGTGACCGCTGATTTGAGCCCCTTCCTTGGGGTGCACGCTGTTACGTTTGGCCTAAAAATTCATCGAGGCCGACGCCATGAGCGTACAGCTGTCTACCGGAATGCTGTCTTCTCCACCCGTATCGGCGCTTAGACGGAGGCAGGAATGCCGATTCTTCCTGTAGGAGCTTTTGCCGGGCGGGCGGACATGTCGCGTCGACGGATTTCCCAGAAAAGGACGTCGGAATTCGGACCCCCTTTTGGCTTGTTGTTCTCTGCGTGAGAAAGCACCGCGGAGAGTTTCACACCCAGCCACATCTGCCTTCTACCGCTACCGCAGCAGGGAAAATTAACCTGCGCCAGAGGGAGCGGTCTGCGTGTTTTCCGGAATTCGACACACCCGCTTTGTCGTGCGTTTGGTCAGCGTGGGACTGCGCCGTTGAAGACGCTCCCATCAACCCAGGTGGGGCCTTCACCCGAGGCAGCCATCATTCAACACTTCTTCCAAGTATTACTGGCAATGGAAACGGAGGTCATCGGCCCTTTCCCCTTGGACTGAAACTCCTCGCCGACCTTCTCATCTACGATCTTCGGGGCGTGGCGAGTGTATTGTGTGACTCTTTGCCTCCTTTCGGGAGGCCGGACGCCAGGACGACAGGTCACCGGATTGGCGGAGACGTTGACACCGGTTTGCCAGTGCTTATGCAGTGACAGTCGGGGCTATAAAGCCGAAGACTTTTGCTGTTATTTCTCTTCTTTTCACCTCCTGACTTCATCATGTAAATAAACACGTTCCTTCTTGAAAGAACGCGTCTCTTCCCTGAGAGCCAGCTACCGTAACGAGACCCGCCGAACCCCACTCCTTACAACTGGTTGGCAGCGGTGAGATGGACCTTGCGACATGGTGCTGCGTGTGGTGAGTGCTTGGTCTTTGCTATGACTTTCCAGGCTTCATTTGTGTGTACACTTAAGTAGTGCAGAAGCTAGATTGTTTTTTGTGTGGGTAGGTAGATCACCTCTTTATGAGTATTGAGTGAGTTATAGGGATCACCTAACTATTAGCGAGCAGGACCAAAGCAAAACAGCAGTCATGGAGTTAAAGACAATGCTAAAAGACGAACTTTTGTTTGTATGTGAGGATCTAAGCATTGAGGTTGAGGAAGGAATGGGCAGGTCTCAAATTGTGAAGCTGATTATGGAAAGAGCCAGTAAGGGGGAGATTGAAACCGCGTTAAACGCTTTCAAAAGGTTTGAGGAGCAAGAAAGAAAAAGAGAGGAAAGGGAAAGAGAGGAACGGGAGAAGGAAAGAGAAAGAGAGAAACAGGAGAAGGAAAGAGAGGAACGGGAGAAGGAAAGAGAGTTGCGGAGAATCGAACTTGAGAATGAAAGCAGACGTTTGGCTCAAACGAGTGGAGGGGCTCCTGAGAGAGTGAGCGAGATAGATTCATACCGCATGGACAAATATCTAAACCCTTTTCAAGTCGGGAAAGATATAGGAATATTCCTCGGGAGTTTTGAACGGACTTGCGAGAGGATGAACTTTGCTCCAAGTACATGGTCGCAGCGGTTGCTTTCGCTGTTACCGTATGAAGCGGCTGAAGTAATTACCAGACTCAGCGCGCAAGAGGCAGATGATTACGCGAAGGTTAAGGCTGCCTTATTAAAGAAGTACCGCCTTTCAGCCGAGGCATTTCGTCAAAGGTTTCGAAACGCAGAAAAGAAGGATAGTGAGGGATATCCGGACTTTGCCTACGGCATGAAGAGAAACCTAATAGAGTGGTTGAAAAGTGCGGAATCCTACGAGAGTAGAGACAGGGTCATCGAGACCATCTGTCTAGAGCAATTTTACAGGAGCATTCCACAGAACGTGAGGCTATGGGTGCAAGACAGAGATAACGTAAACACTGTGGAAAGGGCGGCCGAGTTAGCCGAAGATTACGCAATGCGTAGAAAACTGAGCATCGAGGGTGGAGGACCGGACGGGCGAAAGGGATCGCGGAAAGAGTTTTCGTTCAGAAAGGGCTCACAGGCGAAAAAGCTAGACAATCCGAGGGGAGAAACAAGTACGCCAGAGAACAAGGGTGAAAGCGCGAGTGGTGGACATTCCCAAAGAAAAGAGTTCGAGGCTTTCAGACCCATTCGCTGTTATAACTGTCAGAAGACCGGACATATCGCGGCAAACTGCAGAAGTCCTAAGGTGGTTTTTTCCTACGCGGACGAAAGTGACGAGAACATAGAGCTGTTACGCCCGTATCTCCATGACCTGGAGGTTAACGGCAAACCTTGCAAAGTGCTCAGGGACAGCGGCGCCACCATGGACATTGTCCACCCATCGTACATTACTGTAGATGACTTTACGGGAGAAGTGGCGTGGATCAAACAGGTTGTAGAGGAAAACAGCGTCTGCCTTCCTATGGCTAAAGTAACGATCACTGGGCCGTTTGGAGAAATTGTGACTGAGGCAGCGGTCTCGACATCTCTGTCGTTGCAGTACCCGTATATATTTTCAAATCGGTCAGACAGGATACTGCGCGAGCGGGGTCAGAAACTTGGAGAAGGAACTGTTCAAGCGCTGACTCGGTCCAAGGCGCGAGAGCTCGCCTCTGTGGCACCAGAAGAACCAATCGCAGCGTCAACAGAGACGGAGTTAGGTAACCCTACAGGCGCGCAGATAGAGCCAGCTGATAAGCAAAATGAGGCTTTATTGACGGAGTTAGATCATGACCTAGAGGGAGAGTCAACTGATCAGCAAAATGAGGCTTTATCAACGGAACTAGATCAGGGAGAACTAGCTGACACTCGCACAAGCAAAATGGGGTCAGTACTGTCGCCGGCCTCGAAAAACTTTGATCGGCTTGTACGAGTAAACAGAGAGTCGCTGGCAGCCCAGCAAGAGAACGATCCTAGCTTAACTAGATTACAGTTTAACGCTAAAGAAGGATCGCTAGGGGCAACGTGACGTTGCATAAGAAAGGAGGTTTGTTGTATCGGCACTACAGGGATAAAAGAGGCCGGATTCTAGATCAATTGGTCGTTCCTAGAGAATACCGGGAGGATCTTTTGAACCTCTGCCATGGAAACGGGTGGTCCGGCCACCTAGGAATAAAGAAATCCAAAGAGAGATTGCTAATGGAATACTATTGGCCTGGGTGCTTCAAAGATGTGGAGGAATTTGTAAGATCCTGTGACACGTGCCAACGCACGGGTAAGCCTGGGGAAAAGTGGAAAGCTCCGCTAAAATTGGTACCTATAATATCAGAACCATTTCGACGTCTGGTGATAGACATAGTGGGTCCCCTACCAGCAACTAGTCGGGTTATAGGTATTTGTTCACCATGCTGTGCCCAGCCACGAAGTTTCCAGAGGCAAATCCCTCTGAAGGAGCCCACTTCGACAGAAATAGTAGACGCGCTTCTGTCAGTTTTCACACGCGTCGGCTTTCCGGCAGAAATACAGGCTGATCAAGGGTCGGTTTTCACGAGCTCGTTAACTACAACTTTTTTACAGAAGTTTGGGATAAGGTTGATACACAGTTCTGTCTACCATCCTCAATCAAACAGCGTCGAGAGATGGCATTCAGTCTTGAAGCGAGTGTTGCGCGCTCTTTGTTATGAGCATAAGGAAGACTGGGAAAGCTGTCTTCCAGCTACTTTGTTCGCTTTGCGTACGGTCCCACATGAGGCCCGGGGTTCTCACCGGCAGAGTTAGTGTATGGCAGAACGCTGCGTTCCCCACTTAGAATGTTGAGAGAAATGTGGGAAGAAAGAGGGGATAGTCAAACAGTGGTAGAATACGTGCTAAATCTGCTAGAACGACTAAGTACGACACAAGGGCTTGTCGAAAAGAACATGGACAAGGCTCAAAGGAATGCCAAGCTTATTACGACAGGAATGCCAGACTTCGAACATTTAGCATTGGGGATCAAGTAATGATTCTCAGACCATCGCGAAAGAACAAACTAGAAGTACATTGGGACGGGCCAGTCGAAGTGTTGCATAGGCTTTCTGACACTAACTACGCGTTGAAAGTGCCAGGTCGAAGGAAGGAAGTTAGAATCTACCACTGTAACCTGATGAAGCCTTACGTAGAACGACATGGGGTTGTGAATCTCGCCCTAAAGGAGCCCGAAGAAATTCAATCCGAGTTCGACGGATTCACCAAAACTTCCGACTCAGAAATTAGCCTTGAAGAGGTTGTAGCTTTCTCGGTAGGCGCGGAAGCGCTTAAGCCTGAACAGGTACAGGAACTAAAGGAGCTACTGAGGCAGTATCTCGATAGGTTCAGTCATCGGCCGGGTAGAACCGAACTGATAACCCACGAAATAGAACTCACATCAGCCGAACCGGTAAGGTCCAAACCTTACCGCGTGTCCCCACGACAGAAGGAGATTATGGAGGCCGAGATACGGCGCATGCTGGAGCTGGGGGTGATCGAGCCTGCTGAGAGTGACTACACGTCACCACTAATACTTGTGGAGGCCCCAAACAAGGACCCTCGTCCATGTGTAGACTACAGGAGGTTGAATGCCATCACTAGGGATCAGTTGTACCCGATCCCAAATATTGAGGAGCGAATCGAAAGGGTCAGCGCTGCTAAATACATTTCAACGCTAGATCTCGTGAGAGGATACTGGCAGGTTCCTCTTTCAGAAAGTGCCAGCCGCTATGCCGCATTCATTTCACCTGTAGGCACTTTTAGACCTTTGGTTCTAAGCTTCGGGCTAAAGAATGCGCCTTTCAGTTTCTCCAAGTTGATGGACATCGTACTGAAAGACCTACAGGAGTTCGCACTCCCGTACCTTGACGATGTCGCGATATTTTCAGACAGCTGGGAAGATCACCTAAAGCATCTGAGGGAAGTATTTTCGAGGTTGAGAGGGGCGGGTTTGACAATGAAAGCGGAAAAATGTAGTCTTGGCTGCTCTCAAGTGACCTACCTAGGCCATGTTGTTGGGCAGGGAACGAGACAGCCGGCCGACTGAAAAACAGCTGCGATTGCCGGTTTTTCACAGCCACGCACAAAGACCGACATTCGGTCCTTCTTGGGACTTGTCGGCTACTACCAGCGTTACATTCCCAATTTTTCGCAACTGGCAAGTCCGCTTACAGACGCACTGAGAAAAGGGGAGCCCACTAACTTGCATTGGGATGGGGGTAAAGAAGCCGCCTTTCAGGGTTTTAAAAGCATTGTTAGTTTCACGACCTGTGCTACGCGCACCGGACTATAGTAAAGAGTTTATAGTTCAATGCGACGCAAGCGACAGAGGCATGGGCGTTGTGCTTACCCAAGTTGGTGATGATCATGAGGAACATCCCATTCTCTATGCCAGCCGCAAACTAACGGTCCGGGAGGAAGCCTATAGTGCTTCCGAAAAGGAATGTGCCTGTTTGGTTTGGGCAGCCCAGAAGTTGTCATGTTATTTGTACGGAGCGAGGTTCATCTTTGAGACAGATCACTGTCCTCTGACATGGCTCAATCAATGTCACACAAAAATGGTCGCTTACTCCGATGGGGCCTCACCCTCCAGCAGTACAACTTCGAGGTTCGTTATAAAAAGGGAAATTGCACGGCAATGCGGATGGTCTGAGCAAACTAATCTGAAAAGTGTTGTTGATGAATCAAGGGCCACATTATATTGTATCTTTTGTTGTTATCTTATGTGACCAAAACTGTTCTTTCTTTTTTTTATTTCTCTTTGGCATGCCTTCTTCCATGAATGCTGTAGCTTTGGCGGCACGAAATTCCGTCAATATTTTAGAGTAGCGGGTTTTCATTTATTTATGTCTTGAGAAGCCTGGAGAGTTTTTAGCGAGTCCAAGGCGCTTGATCACGGCATGGCATTGTGTTGTATAGTTCACTTTGCTGCTGTCGATCATTGTGAGGTGGTTTGGGAGTTTGTTGCGAGTTCGCAGTTGCGGTTCCAAGACAGGACGTCGGCCTCGTCACCAACCATTCTCTTCGTGCCCAGCGGTTGTGAGCGCTGGCCAGCCGAGATTTTCCGGGCGGCGGAGGAGCTGTTACGTTTGGCCTAAAAATTCATCGAGGCCGACGCCATTGAGCGTACAGCTGTCTACCGGAATGCTGTCTTCTCCACCCGTATCGGCGCTTAGACGGAGGCAGGAATGCCGATTCTTCCTGTAGGAGCTTTTGCCGGGCGGGCGGACATGTCGCTGTCGACGGATTTCCCAGAAAAAGGACGTCGGAATTCGGAGACCCCCTTTTGGCTTGTTGTTCTCTGCGTGAGAAAGCACCGCGGGAGAGTTTCACACCCAGCCACATCTGCCTTCTACGCTACCGCAGCAGGGAAAATTAACCTGCGCCAGAGGGAGCGGTCTGCGTGTTTTCCGGAATTCGACACACCCGCTTTGTCGTGCGTTTTGGTCAGCGTGGGACTGCGCCGTTGAAGACGCTCCCATCAACCCAGGTGGGGCCTTCACCCGAGGCAGCCATCATTCAACACTTCTTCCAAGTATTACTGGCATGGAAACGGAGGTCATCGGCCCTTTCCCCTTTGGACTGAAACTCCTCGCCGACCTTCTCACCTACGAGTCTTCGGGGCGTGGCGAGTGTATTGTGTGACTCTTTGCCTCCTTTCGGGAGGCCGGACGCCAGGACGACAGGTCACCGGATTGGCGGGAGACGTTGACACCGGTTTGCCAGTGCTTATGCAGTGACAGTCTCGGGGCTATAAAAGCCGAAGACTTTTGCTGTTATTTCTCTTCTTTTCACCTCCTGACTTCATCATGTAAATAAACACGTTCCTTCTTGAAAGAACGCGTCTCTTCCCTGAGAGCCAGCTACCGTAACGAGACCCGCCGAACCCCACTCCTTACAACGTGTAGTTGCCACGGTGGCTTCTTTCGAGCACTCTGTTGGGCGGATTGTGGCCCACGATGCTTCCCAGCCTTCTGTCCAGCCTCCGCGTGATTGTTCGTCCTGTGTCCTCCATCAAGAATGGCCGAGTAGACATTCCACATAGAGGGGTAAGTGTGTTCACCGAGGACTGACTATGTTGTCAGCTCTCTTCAACCGCCTTTAAAGGGACACTAAAGGCAAATATTTAAGTCGACGTTGATTGTTGAAATAACGGTCCAGAAACCTCGTAGTGCTGCTTTTGTGCCAAGGAAGTGCTTATTCTGAAATAAAATCACGGTTTTTGTGGTCCGCATTGCGTTAGCGCGCTTCAAATCTCCCGCCTGAAAATACGACTTTCATACGTCACTGCTGCCGTGCCAACGTTGCCGCTTTTACTGCGCGGCCGCCGACACTAGCAGCGAGCGGAAGTAGCGGGACCCACAGTAGCAACAACGGCGCTGCGGCAAACACTTGCTCGGATGGGCACATTCAAAGCCTTCAACCAGTTGCGGTTGGTCTTGTAATCCTCAGTACGAAAGTGCAGCGAGCACACACGCAGAGGTTTTGGCTGTTTAGCACACTGGCGCAATGGCATGACACTAAGCCCACTTCGAGCGTAAGGGTTCATTTCCACAGCACCCAGTGAAAAGACACACCGGTTTCCTGCCGCAGCACTGGCGTTGTGCACCATTCGGGCATCCGGCAATATCACACGCATGCGGCATTTTTGTCGAACTTTCTGTCAGAGCGACTTTCACGAGCGCGCAAAACACGCACGGCAGTACGCGATCCCGAAACTAACACTGAGACGGGCGAGCTAGGCGCAGTTCGGCGAAAATGGAACCTTTGGACCACGCGCACCGTCCCCATGGCTACGCCACGGAGGTTTTGTTTTCCATGAATCAAGCGAAAACGAACAAACAGCATTTTATTACGTCTTTTGATGCTCGGAATGTTCTTTTTTACTGCTGCTAGTTTGATTACTAGTGATTTATTGTAGGGCCGACTTCCATACGTCATCGGGATCACTTCGAAAATGTCCCACTCGTGGCGCTCATCATGGATACATTTAGCTTAATTTCTCGGTAAGTAGGGCGCTGCTGTTGATAATATTGCCGTTTAGAAGTTG